>NW_021259352.1:0-1026 GCF_002162155.2 Triticum dicoccoides | reverse complement strand
ATTGGTTGACAAACTTGGTGGCGTTCTTGCGGGGCTCCAGCGGCCTGCCGGTTGCACTGTCGACAACCTCGATGGTGCATGTTTCTCCTTGTTTCATCGTCTTGGTTGCGCCACGCTTTGACGACGTACTCGATTGTTTCGACGATCCGGCCGAGGGCTAAAATAAGAAAGAGAGTCGCGCGCGTTAGTACACACATATTTATTCAAATCAGTTAGTTTGTATCACCAGAGGCTCAATGTATATATATACCTCGGCGCCGGAGGTGGTTGCTACTTCCATTTGAAGATCGTCGTTTATCGACGTTTGTTCGGCATCATCTTGCTGACGGCGCCCTTCATCTTCACCGTCAAGGTTCAGATAAGAAGAGATATCATCTTCTTCTTGTCCGGTCGGCACATATAGAATATCGCCGTTTATGATGCCGAACATATGTGCTTCACCGTCCGGATCATGGTTGTCCATAATCGGGTCAGCTCTATCGTCCGCCATTATGTCAGTCCTGAAAACATGTAGTAAAAACAAATTAATTAAGTGAAGAAGGGGGGCGGTGGCGGTGGCGGTGGCGAAAGGGCGGTGGCAAAAGGAGGGGGCGAGGAAGGGGTGGGAGAGGGTGTCGCGGTAGAGCGCGAGACGGGGCGGCAGACGACGGCGTCACGGAGAGGGAGGCGAGGACAACACACATGTATAACCCTCGCCGCCCCCTCTCGATCCCTAAAAAAAACACCGCGCGCATCGCCGCCCCCCTCGCCGCCCCCTCTCCGTATATACGTTTTTTTGTTAATTATCAAATTTTACGGTTTTTTTTGTTAATTATCAAGTTTTAAGTTATTTTACCGTTTTTGTTAAACTAATTAACTAGTTAAAATTAAAAAGAACAAAAAAAGAAAAAAAAGAAAAAATTCTCTCTCTCTCTCCATGATCTCGCTCTCTGTAGAGAGGCGCGCGCGTGCGCGCGCGGCAGCGAGGCCGGCCGGCGGCGTTGAGAGCGGGCGAGAGGCGGCGCGGTGGGCGAGGGAGGCCGGCGG
>NW_021259351.1:0-9277 GCF_002162155.2 Triticum dicoccoides | reverse complement strand
GTATTTTCTTGCTATTTAGAATAATGTTTTGCATCTTTATTTTCAATAAAAATGTCAAGGATAGCCTTTACCATGCTTATTTTGCTAGTATACATATTGCTGTTTGAAAACAGAAAGTTTACCGCTGTTGCAAAAATTCCCTAGAAAAGTCAGAGAATGGTATAATGTTGAAACCTTTTGCATATTGATCTCTGATAAATATTCTACAGCATGGTATTTTTCTAATAATTTTTGGAGTTAGGGAAGTATGATGAATCTTGCATTCTTTACAAACTATACTGTTTTGGCAGATTGCTGTTATGTTTGCATTGTTTGCATATGTTTGCTTGTTTAATGATTCTATTTGAGGATAAGAGTATTAAATATGCAGAGACATTTTGTATGCAATGTTGAATAATAATTTTAGTTATTTGTTACAGTAGAAAATGATAAGGTTTTGCATTGGTTTATACTAACTTATCTCACGAGTTCTTGTTGAGTTTGGTGTGGATGAAGCTTTTGAGAAACTGAGAAACCATGATATGAGAGAATTAAGGAGACACAAAAGCTCAAGCTTGGGGATGCCCAAGGTACCCCAAGATAATATTTCAAGAAGTCTCAAGGATCTAAGCTTGGGGATGCCCCGTTAGGCATCCCACCTTTCTTCTTCAACAACCATCGGTTAGTATCGGTTGAACCTAAGTTTTTGCTTCTTCACATGAGTTGTGCTATCCTTGCAATGTCATTTTATTTTGTTTTGATTGCTGTTTGAATAAAATACCAAGATAGGAAATTCTTTATTGAGAGAGAGAGTCTTCACATAGTTACATAATTATTTAGCTACTCATTGATCTTCACTTATATCTTGTTGGAGTAGTTTGTCATTTACTCGTGTGCTTCACTTATATCCTATGAGTAAATGGTTGAATGAGTTGAATGTCATAAATATGAAATTATATATGTCTCATTTGCTTATCCCATGGGGAGTAATGACTTCACATCTAAGAAGTAGAGGTTGTAAATTTATTGAAGGTTAGCAAGCATTGTATTGGTCATTTGAACAATTCATGAAATAATATTGGAGGAAGAGGGATTTCACATATAAATATACTATCCTAGACATCTTTTATAATTGTGAGCACTCATTAAGTATGACATGCTAAAGAGTCGATGTTGGACAAGGAAGACAACGTAATGGGTTATGTTTTCTCACATATCAATTAAAGTATATTGTCATGGACCATTCAAACATGTTGAGCTTGCCTTTCTCCCTCATGCTAGCCAAATTCCTTGCACCAAGTAGAGATACTACTTATGCTTCCAAATATCCTTAAACCCAGTTTTTGCCCTGAGTGTCCACCATACCTACCTATATGCGGTATTTACCTGCCGTTCCAAGTAAATTTGCATGTGCCAAACTCTAAACCTTCAAATAATAATCTAGTTTGTATGCCTGAATCGCTCATATAGCGACTAGGGGCTGACAGTATCTTCCATGCTAGGTGGGTTATTCTCAAGATGAGTGGACTCCACTCATCATTCACGATAAAAATGGCTGGTAACTGGGATGCCCAGTCCCATGATCAAAAGATCAAAATCAAATCAAAAATATTTGCAAATAAAACTCCCCCAGGTTTGACGTTAGTTGGAAGCACCCGTTGTTTCGGGCAAGCCATGGATTGATGATTGTTGGTGGAGGGGGAGTAAAAAGTTTTACCATTCTGTTTGGGAACCGCCTATAATGTATGTAGTATGGAAGATATTGGGAACTCTTGGTTGTTATGTTGACAATGAGACCGTACCTCTCAAAATTATTTATCTCTATTTCAAAATTGAGCTCTGGCACCTCTGCAAATCCCTGCTTCCCTCTGCGAAGGGCCTATATTTTACTTTTATGTAAGAGTCAAGGTGATCTTCACCTTTCCCTTTTTCATTTTATCCTTTGGCAAGCACCTCGTGTTGGAAAGATCCTGATATATATATCCAACTGGATGTAAGTTAGCATGAACTATTATTGTTGACATCACCCAAAGGTGAATACGTTGGGAGGCAACACTATAAGCCCCTATCTTTCTCAGTGTTCGATTGAAACTCCATAACCATAAGTATTGCGTGAGTGTTAGCAATGATAGAAGACTATATGATAGTTGAGTATGTGGAGTTTGCTAAATCAAAGCTCTGACATAGACCCTTCCTAAAAATAAGATGAATTGTAATTGTTTGATGACTAAGAATGAAGTTTGCTAGTTTTCAAGAAATTTTATGGTCTATGCTTTAACATGTGAATAGCTTGTTACTTGATCTTGAGAAGTTTTATGAGATGAACTACTGTTATGACATATAATCATGCTAAAAAAGGTGATTGAAATTATCATTGATCAAACTTGTGCACCTTCCAGCATTCACACTTCATAAATTCTTTCTTTTATCATTTACCTACTCAAGGACGAGCAGGAATTAAGCTTGGGGATGCTGATACGTCTCCAGCGTATCTATAATTTATGAAGCATTCATGCTATTTTATTATCTGTTTTGAATGATTGCGGGCTTTATTATACACTTTTATATTACTTTTGGGACTAACCTATTAACCGGAGGCCCAGCCCATATTGTTGTTTTATTGCATGTTTCAGTGTTTCGAAGAAAAGGGGTATCAAACGGAGTCCAAACGGAATGAAACCTTCGGGGCGTTATTTTTGGAACGAACATGATCCGGGAGACTTGGAGTACAAGCCAGGAAACCTTCGAGGGGGCCAGGAGATAGGAGGGTGCGCCCACCCCCCTGGGCGCGCCCCCCTGTCTCGTGGGCCCCTCGAGGCTCCCTCGACCGACTTCTTTCGCCTATATATTCCCATATACCCTAAAACCATCGAATACGAAGATAGATCGGGAGTTCCGCCGCCACAAGCCTCTGTAGCCACCAAAAACCTCTCGGGAGCCCGTTCCGGCACCCTGCCGGAGGGGGGAATCCCTCACCAGTGGCCATCTTCATCACCCCAGCGCTATCCATGACGAGGAGGGAGTAGTTCACCCTCGGGGCTGAGGGTATGTACCAGTAGCTATGTGTTTGATCTCTCTCTCTCTCTCGTGTTCTCTCTATGGCACGATCTTGATGTATCGCGAGCTTTGCTATTATAGTTGGATCTTATGATGTTTCTATCCCTCTACTCTCTTGTGATGAATTGAGTTTTCCTCTTGAAGTTATCTTATCGGATTGAGTCTTTAAGGATTTGAGAACACTTGATGTATGTCTTGCCATGCTTATCTGTGGTGACAATGGGATATCACGTGATCCACTTGATGTATGTTTTGGTGATCAACTTGCGGGTTCCGCCCATGAACCTATGCATAGGGGTTGGCACAAGTTTTCGTCTTGACTCTCCGGTAGAAACTTTGGGGCACTCTTTGAAAGTACTTTGTGTTGGTTGAATAGATGAATCTGAGATTGTGTGATGCATATCGTATAATCATGCCCATGGATACTTGAGGTGACAATGGAGTATCTAGGTGACATTAGGGTTTTGGTTGATTTGTGTCTTAAGGTGTTATTCTAGTACGAACTCTTGAATAGATTGATCCGAAGGAATAACTTTTAGGTGGTTTCGTACCCTACCATAATCTCTTCGTTTGTTCTCCGCTATTAGTGGCTTTGGAGTGACTCATTGTTGCATGTTTAGGAATAGTTATATGATCCAATTATATTATTATTGTTGAGAGAACTTGCACTAGTGAAAGTATGAACCTTAGGCCTTGTTTCCTACCATTGCAATACCGTTTACGCTCACTTTTACCACTTGTTACCTTGCTGTTTTTATATTTTCAGATTACAAATACCTATATCTACTATCCATATTGCACTTGTATCACCATCTCTTCGCCAAACTAGTGCACCTATACAATTTACCATTGTATTGGGTGTGTTGGGGACACAAGAGACTCTTTGTTATTTGGTTGCAGGGTTGCTTGAGAGAGACCATCTTCATCCTACGCCTCACACGGATTGATAAACCTTAGGTCATCCACTTGCGGGAAATTTGCTACTGTCCTACAAACCTCTGCACTTGGAGGCCCAACAACGTTTACAAGAAGAAGGTTGTGTAGTAGACATCATGATACCAACAGTCTTTCGCAGTATGGCCCAGCTTGCCACATATTTGACAGCGAGGCGAGTCCAGACGAGTCCGGCCAGATCCACTTTCGCCGCTGCCGCTGCCGCCACCGCGGCGAGATTTGTTGTTGAAGCGCCCGCCGTTGTTGCCGCTGCCACCAGAGCGCCCCTGCCATGGGAGGAGCCACGAGAGCGTGCACCACCATGCCCGCGGGTTGCAGCGTTTGTGGACGACTTGAAGGAGTTGCCGCCCGCATCGTGGAACTGCGCCATGCATTGGTCGAAGTTGCTGAGCATGGCGAAGATCTCATCGGGGGAGGCGGGTGACACACAGGCGTCGAGGGCCGAAACCAGGGGCTGGTACTCCAGATCCAGCCCATGGAGGATGTAGGAGATGAGTTCATCATCCTGGATCGGCTTGCGGGTCGCCGCCAGCTCATCGGCGAGGCCACGCATGAAGGTGAAGTAGGCGGCGGCAGATTGAGTACCTTTCTGCGTGTTGATGAGGGAGGTACGGATGTTGTTGACGCGGCTCAGCGACTACGACGAGTACATGCCCGCCAGCATCGTCCAGAGCGCATGCGTCGTGGTGACCGTTGATAGTGTCCTGGACTAGGGGGTACTCACCACATCGTCTCCCGACCAGGTGGATCGGGCCAAGGACCCCCATGGCGGTTCACTCATGGGCCACTTCGGGCTGCCCATGCCGCATACAAGGAGTATTCCACAAGACTTGATGATCAAGACAAGGACTCCTCTCCACCAACGTATTCGGCTAGGACTCTTGTTATCCTAGGCCTCATGTGCATTATATAAGCCGAGGCCAGGCTAGTCGCTAGATCATTATGGTATTACTCATCATTCCTCTAGGGTTTAGACCACAACATATGATCTCGAGGTAGATCAACTCTTGTAATCATTATATTCATCAAGATCAATCAAGAAGGAAGTAGGGTATTACCTCCATTAAGAGGGCCCGAACCTGGGTAAACACCGTGTCCCTTGTCTCCTGTTACCCATCGATCCTAGATTCACAGCTTGGGACCCCCTACCCGAGATCCGCCGGTTTTGACACCGACAACCGTGACCAGCACCTCCTTGGAGAGGTTGCTCAGCAGGTAGCCGAGCACTTGCTGGTCCTCCCGGACCCAGATAGGATGGAGAGGGTTGGGCACGAACGTCTCCTTGCCGTCCTTGTCCTTGGCGGCGAGGAGCTTGGCCGGCTCTGGTGATGTGCCGTCGATGAAGCCGAAGACGCCGGCGCCATGCAGTTGGGGTGTGATCTGCGTGCACCACAGCACATAGTTCATGCGGGAAAGCTTCTCGATGACCTGCCCATTGAGATTGGACTGGGCGGCGCCGGAGGAGGAAGACATGGTTTTGGCACAGGTGGAGTCGATGGAGCTAGATGGGAAGTAGGAAGGCTCCGATTATCATGTGCGTTGGCGGAAACGTCTTACCCGATCCAGGGCGACGTGATGCGTGTTAAATAGGCAGGGTGCGAACCTGAGATAACGCGTACAGGAGTTTGTTTAGATACAACTTGAGGAGAAGGAAAGATAAGAGATAAGCTAGCTAGTAGTTACAACAGAAGATATCCTATGTGCCTTGTTATCTCGAAGATATTCTCAACCTCCTGTACGCCTCCTGTACGCCTCCAATACGTGACCATTCATGTGTTTAACATAGACAAAGATGGAGTGTTTGCTGTACACGAGACTGTAAAATTCACCTGATGCTGACATGATGTCTTAAGCAGTTTTCTGTACAAGATAGACTGTTAGGGAAACTCTTCCTTCAGTTGCCAGACACATATAGGGGACATTACAGGTAACTGGGGGTAGTACAAATGATGGTTACTATTATAACTTGAAATGACCAAAATAATTCATGGTTTTTTACTGCTAAAATCCTATTTTTCTATGGTTTGGCCCTCCCTAACCTGTTTTAACAGCCCTCGGCCCCCCTGATTCGGTTTTTCTGGCTCCGCTACTGATTATGGCTGTGTGACAAGCTGAAATAGCGCTGCTGTCTGCTACATTAAAATGCTGATAACTTGGCCGACGATGGGTGGACGCTGCAGGATGCATCGATCATGTTGGTCGACAAAAATTCCGTTATGCTTGGTCGTTTCGGTTCGTAGCCATATCTGAAAATACAAGTGCCAAGTACTACTGAAACTGGTTGGGTGATGATTTCAGGGCTCAAGTATGGCACCAAGGCTTCCTCCGGATAAGATGAGGAAGATAACAGTTTCACACCTGAAGATTGTGAACGGCAACCTTGCAAGTACCAGAAGGATTTTCAGCGACGTACACAGCACGGTGCAGAAGGTTTTCGAAGCAACGTGCACAAGTTTAGTCATAGATAGTGTTGCCAACACCAAATTATAATAATGCAGAAAATAATAACCTTAGAGTAAGTTTGTCCTTTTATTTATATACTCGTTTCACTTATAATGTACCACTGCATGCTGTAAACTTGTTAGATTAAGTGGACAGTACTGAAAGGATCAGACAAAAATTCTAGTATCTACTGTAGTTGTCAACTGCAAGTTTCTGAACCATCATGAACATATGAACAATCACAACCAAAAAAAAAATACAGCACAAGAATCATTCCCAGATGATATCATTAACCAAACATAGCATCCAATCGCAAAATTTGATTGACAATATCTGAGAAATAGAGATGAAGTAGACCACTTCTATTGCAAAATTCCAACTAGCAGACGACACATACTTCAGAATCACATCACATGTCGCCACTTCACCTTCAACTAATCCATATCAACCAGCCCAACCATGGTTCAGAATGACAATAAACAGAGCTGGAAGCCCAAATGAGTCGACCAAATCCCTGTACAAACGTGCAAAAAAGGTGCAAGAAAACTGAACCACAGAGCGACCAAAGAAAAATAACAGAGCACCCAAGCAAAATCAAGAAGCCCATGAATAGTTATACACTTGTTTCTCTTATACCGTACAACTGCAAGCAGTAAACTTGTTTGATCAAATGGATAGTACTGAACTCTACTGTAATTATCAACTGCAAGTTTCTGATCTACAAGAACCATCATGAAGACATGAACATTCACAACCAGAAAACCTGCAACACAAGAATCATTTCCAAGATGATATCATTAACCAAACATAACATCCAAGCACAGAACTTAATTAACGAGATCTGAGAAATGGAGATAAAGTATGCTCACACCCATTGCAAATTTTGAACTAGCTAGCAGAGGACACATAATTCAGAATCACATCACATATCGCCACTTCACCTTCAGCTAATCAGTATCAACCAACCCAGCCATAGTATAGAATCACATCAAACAGAGGCTAAAGCCGAAATGTGTTCTCCAAACGCCTGTACAAACGGGTAAAGAAACTGAATCACGCAGCGACCAAAAAAACAAAAATTAACAGAGCGCCCCAGCAAAATCAAGATGCCCATGGGACGCGGCATATCTTCTAATTCCATCACTGCAACAACTTGGTACATGTGACAAGAACAACATTGCAGAACCACAGAGCAATTTACATTGCAGATCGATAAAACTGAACTTTCCATTGCAATTTCATTCGAGCATCACCATACATAGGACCAGACGACACATCATATCAACACCAACAAACAGAAGCACCCGACAGGCAGACACACATCCAGATCACAAGACAAGAAGAACTACTACCAGCATTGCCGGCGAACCAAGACCTAGGCACGCTCCCCACGGATGCTTCATGTCCCAAGAACATTGCAGAATCACGGAGCAATTTATAATCAAACAGTGACACTTGGGGACAGAATAAGCACTGAACTTTTCCATTGCAATTTCATAAAACTGAACTTTTCCATTGCAATTTCATTCAAGCATCACGGTACATCATATCAACACCAACAAACAGAAGCGCTCTGAACACATTCAGATCATAAGACAAGAACAGCTACTAGACAGCAGCGACCCCAAACCTAGGCGCGCTCCCCGCGGATGCGGCGGGCGAGCTGGATGTCCTTGGGCATGATGGTGACGCGCTTGGCGTGGATGGCGCACAGGTTGGTGTCCTCGAAGAGCCCGACGAGGTACGCCTCGGCGGCCTCCTGGAGCGCGGAGACGGCGGAGGACTGGAAGCGGAGGTCGGTCTTGAAGTCCTGGGCGATCTCCCGGACGAGGCGCTGGAAGGGGAGCTTGCGGATGAGCAGCTCCGTGCTCTTCTGGTACTTGCGGATCTCACGGAGCGCGACGGTGCCGGGGCGGAAACGGTGGGGCTTCTTGACGCCGCCATCTGCATACGATGCTCCACAACCACGTCATAGACATCAGTCCGCAAATTAGAACCAACCCTCACCTGGTCGCCTATCGTCACATAATCGCCGGCGCGGACGTCGTTCTCCAGATCCAGCAGCGTCGTCCATCGAGATGCCGGCGAATGGTGCAGACGTCCGGCGATCCAATCAGAATAAAAGGGAACCTGGTGGCCATCGAGATGACATTGGCCATCAGAATTTAGAGCAACCACCCCTGCACCAACCTTCCCTAGCTCGGAGAAGATCGCAACATCAAACATGAATAAAAGGGAACCTGGTGGCGGTGGAGACCAGGCAGTGCTTGAAGCAATGCTCTCACGCCTATGCGCAGGATCCGGTTTGTATAGATGCCGAACAATCAGATCCACATAAGCTTTAATCGTGAAAGCAGTACGAACAGGGCGCGGCTCATCTTCATTGTTTCATGCAGAATTCCGCGCGCTCCCGGATGTGCCAAAGAGTCACAACCATGACCGTAGCCATCAGGTCAGAAGAATGTGAAAGAAAATCGAAGAGCCACTATCTTGGCGAAGAAAAATTAGACAGCCATAACTTAATGTCAAAGGATTGCTTCACATGCGACCAGACCTCATAAGAAAAGTGATAGAACAAGAGCGAGTGCTCGATACCTTCCGTTCTGCCACAGAAACAGCACAGGTCGGATGTCGGAACATGGCGGCGTTGGAGTTGGACACCGGACAGGAGGCGGTCGTGAGCAAGTCTCCATAGAACCACTTTCATCTTGTTTGGGGCTTTGATAGACCAAATGGATTTCCAGCTCTTCTCAGCTGCCCACCATCAGACGACATTCCTCGCCCAGAAGCACTATGCACCCTTTGGAACCGAGCAGTTCGAGCTAAGTCATAAGCTGAGCGAACC
>NW_021259350.1:0-1140 GCF_002162155.2 Triticum dicoccoides | reverse complement strand
TTGTCTTAATGCAGTAAAAGAGAGCAGGAGCGAGAACATGGGATTGTATCGATATGATCAAACGGTTGGTTGCTTGCCTGATGGTTCGATGCACTGATATGGTTCTTCGTTAGGGTAATCACGGTACTCCTCGGGGGCAGAACCTGTCGCAAGGACATCGATACACAACCATCACCAAACAATGTGCAACAATATGATGCATGCATGAAACATGGCAATATGAGTGTGTTGGGCTAATGCAACTAAGAACAGAGGGGTTTGAACAAATTTGAATCAAGGATTCAAATTTTTAAGTTCAAATATGGTCTTTTAAAGTGCTTTTCCTTGTTCTGCTTAAAACATCAATTTAACTTGTTTGATCATGCATGAAAATAGTACAGATGGATAGATTGGATTTTTCTGATCATTTTTCATATATAATTTGTCCAATTTGGAGTTACAGAATAAAAGTTATGAATTTTTGAAGTTTAAATAATATTCTGGAATTTCTTGATTTAATTTAAATTCAGAAAATCAATTACTGCGTCAGCCTGACGTCAGTGTGACGTCAGCAGGTCAACGGAACAGGTCTGGGTCAAACCTGACAGTGGGTCCCGCATGTCACGGTGATTATTTTAATTAAAATTTAATTAAAACTAATCCTGTTTAATTAACAGGGCTGGGCCCCACCTGTCATTGACTCAGGGGAGTCAACCAGGGCCCACCCGTGGTCAAAGTCAAAGTCGGCTGCCGGCGTTTAGCCGCCGGTGAGCCCGACGCGGCGGCGGGAGTGGTTTTGGCCATTTCGGCCACCAGAGGGGCCGCGGAGACCACCGGAGTGGAGCTGAGGACAAACCGCAGCTCTTGGCGGAGTCCGTTGGGGTCGGGGTGGCCGGAGTCGACGGCGGCGAGCTCGGCTGCGGCCGCCGGGGTTCGGTCGTGCACGGGAACGGGGTTGGAGCTCGAAGTCGAGCGAAGCGAGGCGCTAGGGATGCTCTACGGGGTCTTGCGAACTCGTTGGACTCGCCGGGGTGACCAAATGGTCACCGGAGCTGCGTCGACGACGAGCTCGGCGACGGCGGAGGTTCGGCCGTGGTGGGGAGGAGGCTACGGTGGGGAAACGAGGGGGAGGAGAGGGGGAAACGGTGGCGTAGCTCACCG
>NW_021259347.1:0-1289 GCF_002162155.2 Triticum dicoccoides | reverse complement strand
TCAAACAAGTTAAATTGATGTTTCAAGCAGAACAAGGAAAAGCACTTTAAAAGGCCATATTTGAATTTGAAATTTGAATCCTTGATTCAAATTTGTTCAAACCCTTCTGGTTTTAGTTGCATTAGCCCAACACACTCATATTGCCATGTTTCATGCATGCATCATATTGTTGCACATTGTTTGGTGATGGTTGTGTATCGGTGTCCTTTGCGACAGGTTCTGCCTCCGAGGAGTACCGTGATTACCCTAACGAAGAACCGTATCAGTGCATCGAACCATCAGGCAAGCAACCAACCATTTGATCATATCGATACAATCCCATGTTCTCGCTCCTGCTCTCTTTTACTGCATTAAGACAACGCGTTTCAAACTGCTGTGTGCTACGGTAGTTGAACCCATTTCCTCTGCATGACCTGTCATTGCCACAGTAACTAGATGAAACCCACTATCATGTGTAGGAGTTGATTGAGCCATATGTATGTGTTGTTCCTACCATGCTATGCCTGCTATGCTTAGAGTCGTGTCAGGTCTGGTTCATCTGGGTGATGGCTAGAGTGAAATGACTATGTCGGTAATGAGAGTGGTGTGGTGAACACGATTTGGTAAAGGTATCGATGAGAGGCCATGTAGGAGTACATGGTGGGTTGTTTCATTGAAGCCGACCTTAAGCACTGAGATCTGTATGTGTGATTTAAGATACAGCTACTACCATGCATTGGGCCCTGAAATATGACCCCGCTCGACTTCTTATTCACCCTAGCTCTCTGTCCAGGAGTTGCAAGTAGTTTCTGGTGTTTGTAGCCTACTGGAGGCCGTGAATAGCGCTGACCGTAGGGGTGGGCTGTGATGCGGTAGGTACGTGGCACGGTGTACCGAATACCCGTTAGGTATCTCGGGAACCCTGTTCACATCGTTCGGGGCCGTATGGGAAACCTCGGCCGGACTCCCTACGGATGGAACCTGAATAGGCGATAAACCTGGACTAGAGGCTTAAGTGTTTAGGTAGGTCGTGGTCTACACCCACGTCGGCTTTCGCTTGAAGTCTGCCGAGCACATGTCGTGTGCAGACGCTAAGTGGTGGAAACATGTATGAAGAAGTACACCCCTGCAGGGTTAACATGATCTATTCGAATAGCCGCGTCCGCGGTAAAGGACTACTTGGTTGCCTATACAGTTCATAGACAAGTAAATGGAAACTACTAAAAGCCTCAAGATAAGAGTGAGTGCCGAGGATGGCTCTTCCGTAGGAAGACGGAGGTGGATCCTCGGTGGTGTATTGAAGTGGTGAG
>NW_021259346.1:0-1221 GCF_002162155.2 Triticum dicoccoides | reverse complement strand
TTTTCGAAACGTCGCGGAACATATGAGATGTTTCGAGGGCTGAAATTAGGATTTCAGGCTCGTGCCCACGTCAAGAGGTATAAGACCTCCGACGATTTTCTTAGCCTGCAAACTAAGGAGAGAAGCTCAATTGTTGAGCTTGTGCTCAGATTGTCTGAGTACAACAATCACTTGAATCGAGTGGGAGTTGATCTTCCAGATGAAATAGTGATAGTTTCTCCGAAGTCATTACCACCAAGCTGCTAGAGCTCTGTGATGAACTATAACATATCAGGGATAGATATGATGATCCTTGAAATATTCGCGTTGTTTGACACCGCGAAAGTAGAAATCAAGAAGGAGCATCAATTGTTGATGGTTGGTGAAACCACTAGTTTCAAGAAGGGCAAAGGGAACAAAGGGATACTTCATGAAACGGCAATTCAGCTGCTGCTCTAGTGAGGAAACCCAAGGTTGAACCCAAACCCGAGACTAAGTGCTTCTGTAATAAGGGGAACAACCACTAGAGCAGGATTACCCTAGATATTTGGTAGATGAGAAGGCTGGCAAGGTCGATAGAAGTATATTGGATATACATTATGTTAAATGTGTACTTTACTAGTACTCCTAGTAGCACCAGGGTATTAGATACCGGTTCGGTTGCTAAGTGTTAGTAACTCGAAATAAAAGCTACGGAATAAACGGAGACTAGCTAAAGGTGAGCTGACGATATGTGTTGGAAGTGTTTCCAAGTTTGATGTGATCTAACATCGCACGCTCCCTCTACCATCAAGATTAGGATTAAACCTGAATAAGTGCTCTTGCACCTAAAGGAATGGTTTATTGAATTTTGATCGTAGGGATACACATTTTCATGCCAAAGGATATAAGATAGTAATGATAGTACCACTTACTTGTGGCACTGCCATGTAAGTCATAATGGTATAAAACGCATGAAGAAGCTCCATGTTGATGGATCTTTGGGCTCACTCATTTTTGAAAAGTTTGAGACATGCGAACCATGTCTATTGGTATATATGCATGAAGAAACTCCATGCAAATGGACCGTTTGAACTCACTTGATTTTGAATCACTTGAGATATGCAAATCATACCACATGGGCAAGATGACTGAAAAGCCTCGGTTTCAGTAAGATGGAACAAGATAGCAACTTGTTGGAAGTAACACATTTTGATGTGTGTAGTCCAATGAGTGCTGAGGCATGCAGTGAATATCGTTATG
>NW_021259345.1:0-1421 GCF_002162155.2 Triticum dicoccoides | reverse complement strand
ATCTACTGATTCTCAGAAATCTGTGTGGGCATTCCGTCGAACACGTGGTGGACGATGCTGGAGCTCCCTTCGGTCATCGTTCGGGACACGAGAGCGCTCGTAGGTTTTGCAGGGGCAAAGCGGAGGTGTCCACGGCTCACCTCCATATGTCTGCGGCGGCGGAGACTCGACTCCATACGCCAGTGGAGAGGACCAGATGCAACGCCGCCACGGCGTGCGCGCCATCGGACTGAACCCCGCAGAGAATGACGCCGACGCGACCGGGAAACAAAACGACCGAAATAAATTGGGAAAAGATTCTCGTCAGCCGGCCGATTTACAGCGCCTCGTCGGCTGCTTGAGGTGCACACCACGTTTCACATGTGGGGCCTATCACCGTTCCTTCTTATTATAATCGCTAACGACTGAGTGCCATTCGTTTTCATTTTTCTTCGTTTGTCTTCTGCAACGTGCTTTCAGTTTTTTTTTGTTTTTTTTTGCGGGAAACGTGCTTTCAGCTGCAAAAACAATCTACAATATGACCTCTATTGCAAAAATAAAATCTACACGAAAAATTTATAGACGTTTCTGCAACACGATCTTTGTTGCAAAAAAATCCGCAATATCATCTTTGTGGGGAAAAAACTCTACAGATGTTTCCGCAACACGATCTCTGTTGTAGAAAATATTCTGTAACATAAACTCTGTTAGAAAAAAAAACTACAAACGTTTTTGCAACATGATCTCAGTTACAAAAAGGTTCTGCTACATAATTTATATTACAAAAGTTAGGATGTCCGTCACCGCTTGATGACGCCAAATCTAGCGGCTAGCTACCCGACCGACTTTTAAAAAGATCAGCTGACAGACGGGCAGCACACCCCAATAAACTTTCACTATGGTCTCATACTTTTCTACTTTTTCATGGTTCGCCTGCCAAGGTTATGAACCAAGCCCATGAAATAGCCCAGCCAAAAATATGCGCGTGTGCCGCCTCTCCTGAACAGCACAACTTGCAAGAACGCAATCCAAATGGGGAGACCTCCTCTTCGGCGCCGAGGACGCCGCTTAGACTAGTTGGCGGCCGGCCCAGCATCGCTCGCTGCAAGATGCTAAAAAACAATAAGCAACAAAAATTCCACTAGACCTAGGACTAGAACAAAGGTGCCAATGTCGACGGACTTGGAGAGTCAACCACTGCACCAGGATTACATAGTTGTGTTCCAAAAACAGAGCAATTTGACCATGCTTCAGTCCCAACACAAATTATTTGAAAAAAAGGAAACGAAAATTTGAACAAGAATTCATGAATTTAAAAAAATCATCTAGTTTGCTAAAAGTTCATGGATTTTCAAAGAAAATGCTCACATCAAATCAAAAAAATCTTCAATCTAGAAAAAATTCAAGAATTTGAAAATGTTCACCGGATTTTGAGAAAAAAA
>NW_021259344.1:0-1275 GCF_002162155.2 Triticum dicoccoides | reverse complement strand
AAATATGCATGATGATCTATTCCAAATTGAAAATAAATTCAAAGGGGCTTTGAATTTAATTCTTTGAAACTCCCAACTCATATTTCATATAATTTGAAGAAGTCATTTTATCTTCTCTCGTGAAAATCATTGAGTCGCATAAAGTTTCAGAATTGGGATATTTCCAAATGAAATTCAAATATTCTCAACACCCCTTGTCATTTAAATAAATGGAAGAAGTCATGTCATCTTCTCTCTGGGGTTTTGTGATGAAAAGAATTTGAATTCACGAAGATCAGAAAACCAATATGAAAGTTTGGGAAAGTCCTTTTATTCCCTCTCATTTAACTTTCAAAAAGTTTCGAATTCACTCACTTTCAGTCAATCAATCAAGCAATCAATCAAATCTATCTATTTGTTTATAACATTCCAAAATTTAGAATTTTGGGATGTTACAAACTACCACCCTTAAAATGAATCTCGTCCTCGAGATTCGGAGAGGCTAGAAAGAAATAGGTTAGGGTTTGGGGTCTTCTCAAAGTCCATCGATTATCTCCGAGGTCTCGGGTGCTACCACCCTTAGAAACATTTGTTACGGTTCCATCAAAACTCATATACTCCATCCTTATCGTTGACAGTGTCAGTCTTCTCAGATATTAAGGATAATCCCTTCTCTGGCTCTTCCGGTAGTGGCATAACCTTTTCCTCAATTCCTTTGTCCTTTCATCTTGGTAAGGTTATCCCGAAACTGGGTCTTCATAGCTGACGGGTCTGACGCCAATGCTAAACAACTATCGATATCTCGTGGTGGTCAACAATTTATGGTTTCTCCTGCAGGAAAGGGTCTGGGTTGAACCTCACCGTATAACCTACGGTTGGCAACAACTGCCGTGTACAAGGAAAAAAATACCTATACCTTTCTAAGGTTCAAACAAGGTTTTGATCGTCGTCTCTCCACTATAGGTAAGTCACTCAGATTTACCATCCCATATAGCAAAGCGAATAATAAGAGTAAGTCGGTATGGTGATCAATCCATCCCGCACCCAAATCATTTCCTTGTACATGGTTTAGCGAATCTCGCATTCTAACACTCGGTCATCCTCACAAGCATTGCAGAATTCTTCTTGTCGACGAACCAAGTTCGGAAAATCCATTGATTCTGCAAGCCAAAAAAACACCTATCGTTACTTAACAACTCTCAGGTTTTGCGTAAACTCCTATAGAATCGTCGGTTGATACAAGTCGTAACCTCTTCCAGGGTTTTTCCTTCAGCAAGAGTGTGCTTGCTTCTTGGC
>NW_021259343.1:0-1267 GCF_002162155.2 Triticum dicoccoides | reverse complement strand
GACCCCGAGATTGCCCGAACTCCGGCAGCCGCAAAGGAGCTCGCCGCCGGCAGCTCCGGCCACCCCAGCTGCTGTCACTTACCTCTTTAGATGCGCCTTCCTCCCAGGAACCCGTAGGAGCAAACCGCACGTCAAATGGTGCTCCGTAGCGAGCGCACGGTGCACCTCCGCTGTCGGCCGTGGTCGTCGCCGGCGACACTCCGGCGACTGCCGACGTGGCACGCCTAATTAGCACTAATGACGCCTAAACACCCCCCCACAGCCACTGACAGTGGGCCCCGTAGTGGGTCAAAGCCCGGGTCAACGCGGGATTAGCCCCTGTGTCACTGACGTGTGGACCCCACACGTCAGGTTTGACCCGAGCCGGCCCCTGTTGACTTGCTGACGTCATGCCAACGTCATGCTGACACAGTAATGCTTTCTGGATTTAATTTAATCAGGAAAATTCAGAAAATGCCTAAAACTTCTAAAATTCATAGAAATTCAACCGTAGCTCCAAATTAAATAAATTATATATGAAAAATTATCAGAAAAATTCAAGGAATCCATCTGTACCATTTTCATGCATGTTAGAACAACCTATAGCTGCTGTTTAGCACAAATCAATTAAATGGCATTTGAATAATCACATATGGAGTTTGAATTTGAATCTTATATTCAAACCAACTTCATTTAATCTGTTGCTAGTTGCATTAGCCCAAAACACATCCATTTTGCCATGTCATGATCATGCATCATATTGTGCATTGCATTGATCGTGTTTTTCTGTATTTGCCGGTAATTGTCCCCTCTCGATAGACGTGTACCGTCGATGTGATCGATGACACCGATGAAGAGCTATATTATCTTCAGAAGTGCCAGGCAAGCAAAACCCCCTTGTTCATTCCGATACAATCCTACTCTCTCGCTCCTGCTCTCTTTTACTGCATTAGGACAACACCGATTCATCTGTTACTTGCTGCGGTAGCTGAACCCCTTTGTCCTTTGCATGACCTGTCATTGCCACAGTAAATAGATGAAACCCACTAGCATGAGTAGGAGTTGTTTGAGCCCTGATGTGCCTACTCATTCATGTTTGTTTGTCATGCCTGCTATTGCTTAGAGTTGAGTCAGGTCTGATTCATCGGGGATGAATCAGAGGCGTGTGAACCTGTCCTACTGTGTGTGAGCTAAGTGTGTGAACACGATTTGGTAAAGGTAGCGGTGAGAGGCCATGTAGGAGTACATGGTGGGTTGTCTCATTGCAGCCGTCCTCAGGAACTGAGTT
>NW_021259342.1:0-2095 GCF_002162155.2 Triticum dicoccoides | reverse complement strand
CGCACTCCCTGAAGCTTCTCCGCAAGCTCCCCAAGACCCTCGGGTAAGGAGATGGCTGGCCATAAAGCCTGGATGACGCCGCTCATTGCCTGCCGAACTCGTTCGATCAGTTGCAACAATTTGGGAAGTTGATCACCCGTTGATACGGGCATCTCCTCCGCAGGGCGACCTGTGAGCATACCTGCAGACATATTCTGTCAAATTGACTTCCTCGCCGAACTCTTCTTTTCAAAGGAGTTCGCTCAAGCACTTACTATAGATGCCGCGACGAAGCCACTGATTCTCCTTAATGGAGCCCGACAGCTCGGCCCGAACGCCTTTCAGCTCTTCTCCAAGCTGGGCATGGGCATCCTGGAGCTTGTTCCTTTCATGCTGCACCTTATGCAGCACCCTCTCGCCGGCCTTTAGTTGGCGGAGAAGTTCTTGCCTGTCCGGATCTTGTCCGGCAGCACCTGCAACGTTATTTTTTAGACTTGCGCAAAGGCCAAACGCTACTTATCTTTCTAAAATAATGCGTTACCAGGAGAGGTCCCTGTGTTTCCTCCTGCGCCAGAGAGTGCGGCCTCAAGTTGGGCCTTGCACTCTTGCAGCTCCTGAGACAGTTGGGTATTCTTCTCGGTAAGATCCTACGTTTCATACGATCCTTAAATGAGTTAATATAACTACTTTAAGTCTTGGGGGCTACTGGCATATACAACTATTAAATTCTCTTACCCGTATGTCTTTTACATACTGCTCCGTGGCTCTGGTAAAACTATCTTGATCAGCACGAAGGTGCGCGTCCCCCGCGTTAAAGGCATTCAACGCCTCGGGGGAGAAGCACGCGTCACGAAATACTGTCCGGCGGCGCCTGTGATTCAGGGCACTCTCCACCTCAGACTTGGTGGCGGACAGTCTCTCGGCATCCTCCATCGGAGGAACGTCTGGCTTGCGCCTTGCGCTCGCCTCCCCCTCCAGACCAGGTGCTGGAGCCTGGCTGGTAGAGGTTGGATTGGCAACCTCCATGCCCGCAGTCCGGCAGACGCTTTTCTCCCTACAAAAGTCATGAGCACTCAAATGCTTCCTAGGAACGTTGCTCTAAATAATGAATTGTGAGCTACACCTTTGCGGCGACGTTTCAGTCCGCGCCGCGCTCCTCTTCCGCCTACTGGTCCGGACTGGCCTTTGCTGGCCAGCCACCGCGGGCTCGGCTTCTCGCCCTAGGGGCGCCTCCTGCACAGCGCCATCGTATACGGTGGTTAGAAATAAGCAAGGAAGGAATGACGGTGTCAGGACTTCGGTCGCAATCACCTGGGAAGCGGATATAGTCCGGGATAGTTGGCCGTGATGGCGACTAAAGCATTGTCCATGCTGAGCTGGTGGAACACCCCGTCGATTAGCTTCACCATTATGTCCGGATCCTCTTCGGAGGCCGGATCCCGGGATCTCTCTGGATCCTCAGGTTGCGGAGCTGGACTTAGCATGTCCTCCACGATCCGGCGCAGCTCCTGCGTCGAAAGAAGAAAACAATATAAGAAACTTAAGTTTCAAAAAGCATGGGTCGGGCACGCAGAGTGTTCGCTTACCCAAGGCCGGGGATTATTCATGGAGAACCCATTTAACGGGTTCGTCCGAAGGAAATCCTCCTTCTCCCCCTTATACAGGCCGGACAGGATCGTCACCAGATCTTCGACCGAATCCGGCCCTTTGCGGCCATGACGGGTGGCATCGTCCTCCCCGTTGAAATCCCACATGGGGTGGCCCCTGTATTGTAGTGGCTGCACCCCCCGCATAATGCATGTTGCCATGACTCCAATCATGGTCAACCCGACATGGGCCAGTAACCTTATTCGGCCCATCAAATAATGGACGCTGTTGTCTTCCTCCAGTTGGGGGCTCCGCGGACGCCAACTAAGGCGTTTCTTCAGAGGAGCATTGCTGAACTCCGGGAGGCCGATCCGAACAGGGTCCGGCAGCGGAGCGTCTTCTATATAAAACCATTCCGAAGGCCAGTCTTCGGACGCCTTCTTAGGGGTTCCGGATGGATATCTGGTCCTGGCAATGCGCCATATTTCGGCGCCGCCCACTTGATATATGGACCCCTCGTGAGAACGGG
>NW_021259341.1:0-55755 GCF_002162155.2 Triticum dicoccoides | reverse complement strand
CCACCATAATGGGTGCATGAAGCCTTGGACGAAATATACAAGATGCCACTTCATAAATTTCGTCCCGAGGTTATTTTAGGTGCTGCGTCACCTTATTATTGGGCCAGGCCCATGTAATTTCGAAATACATAAGTATAGGCTATTTTTAGAGTCCGTATGTGTGGGGAAACAAGAGATAGGGTTGATTTCGGACCCCTCCACCAAGGGCCACGAAATTCCCCCCTCTTCCTCCATATATACAGCCCTTAGGGCATCGTTTAGACTTTGGGTTTTGTTTAGATTAAAAGTTCGCCATAGCTGCAACTTCGCGTACTTCGTTTGTGTTCAACGACCAGACCAAGGCGTCACAGAACCCCACCTTGATCAATAAAGCTTTCATCTTATATTCGCAATATCCAGATTGCAATCTCAGTTTCTTGCTTGTTCTTCGTTTGCTCGTAGGAAACAGACCCTCGTGGTCAGGTTGATCGTGCTCCGGCGTGGTCAATAACCTCTTGGAGTTGGTTTAGCGATTGCTAAGGCGCGACGTCCTCGCACGTTCGTGGTCAGGTCCATCATCTCGGCTTTTGACGGTCTCATCGGTCGGAGTAGATGATGAAGCACGTGGCTTGAAGTTGCTTGTAGTAGGAGGAAGACGACTTGATCTTGTCGGATTTTTCTTGTAACTTGACTTGTCGTCGTTGCTTGGAGAAGGTTTTGTTGACGTAGATGTTGGAGGAGTCGTTGAAGCTTGGATGTTGGAGAAGCCGTAGGTCTTGGATGAGTACTTGGCGTACTTGAAGTCATCTTGCACTTGACATTCCGCCTTGGTTGCTTGATGCACGAGCTCAATGAGGTTGGAATATGGTTGGAAGTCGGCGATCTTCTTGATGGGATGATTGAGTCCATTCAAGAAACGTGCCATTGTTTGCTCATCATCTTCCTTGACATTGGCTCGAATCATGGCTATCTCCATTTCCTTGTAGTATTCTTCAACACTCTTTGTTCCTTGCTTGAGGAGTTGTAGCTTCTTGAAGAGATCGCAGTTGTAGTAGGTTGGTACAAAGCGTGCCCGCATGACATCCTTCATTTGAGCCCAAGTGGTGATTGGAGGTTCACCTCTTGCTTCACGGCGTTCAAGGACTTGTTCCCACCATATGAGCACATAGTCTTGGAACTCAAGTGATGCCATAGCGATCTTCTTCTCTTCCTCATAGTTGTGCAAACAAAAGATTTTGTCGACCTTCAATGCCCATGAGAGGTACTCTTCCGGATGATTGCTTCCTTTGAACTTGGACATTGTGAACTTGAGCTTGCCATAGCGTTGCTCTTCATTGTGTTGTTCGCGATGGTGATGATGACGTCCTTGACGTGGAGGATAGTCATCCTCATGTTGCTCTTGGCGCGGAGGAAGTCCATGATCAACTTGCTCTTGTTGAACTTGAGGTTGAAGAGGAGCTGATAGAGGCAAAGGTGTCCCGTCTTTCGATGAGATGATGGATATCGCTTTGGTGGCAGTCGACTTTGACGATCCGACTACGAACGTGCGAGGACGTCGCGCCTTAGCAATCGCTAAACCAACTCCAAGAGGTTATTGACCACGCCGGAGCACGATCAACCTGACCACGAGGGTCTGTTTCCTGCGAGCAAACGAAGAACAAGCAAGAAACTAAGATTGCAATCTGGATATTGCGAATATAAGATGAAAGCTTTATTGATCAAGGTGGGGTTCTGTGACGCCTTTGTCTGGTCGTTGAACACAAACGAAGTACGCGAAGTTGCAGCTATGGCGAACTTTTAATCTAAACAAAACCCAAAGTCTAAACGATGCCCTAAGGGTTGTATATATGGAGGAAGAGGGGGGAATTTCGTGGCCCTTGGTGGAGGGGTCCGAAATCAACCCTATCTCTTGTTTCCCCACACATACGGACTCTAAAAATAGCCTATACTTATGTACTTCGAAATTACATGGGCCTGGCCCAATAATAAGGTGACGCAGCACCTAAAATAGCCTCGGGACGAAATTTAGGAAGTGGCATCTTGTATATTTCGTCCAAGGCTTCATGCACCCATTATGGTGGCTTCAAAGTCCTGAAATCATCACTTGTAACTCCGTTCTTGTTCCCCTTGCGCATGCCATCATCTCCATGCTTGTTCTTGCTCCAATGTTCATCCTTCTCCAAGCTAGGCCCTTCATTTGTAAGCAAAACAAATGTATCCAATTTAGGCAGCATCATATTCTCATGAACATTAGAATCATTACCAAGAAACGAAAGTACCTGGTAATTTAGTTGGCGTGCACGAGCTCTAGTAATTGGTCCAGTATGTATAGCAGCAGGGGCTGTGGGTGTAACAATTGTATTGATGTCCTCATCATCCTCCCCTTCTTGAAATGAAGTCGTCCTCGACGGAAGTTCATCTTCCTCACCCAAATAAGGCTTCAAATCTGCAATGTTAAAAGTGGGACTAACCCCAAAATCTGCAGGCAACTCAAGTTTATAAGCATTATCATTTATTTTCTCTAACACCTTAAAGGGACCATCAGCACGTGGCATTAGCTTTGATTTGCGCAAATCAGGAAATCTATCCTTACGCAAATGTAACCAAACAAGATCTCCAGGTGCAAACACAACATGTTTTCTACCCTTATCTCCAGCAAGTTTATATTTAGCATTCATACGCTCAATGTTTTCCTTAGTTAACTCATGCATTTTTAAAATTAATTCAGCACGTTGTTTAGCATCAAAATTAACCTTCTCCGAAGATGGAAGAGGCAACAAATCAATAGGTGCACGAGGTAGGAAACCATACACAACTTCAAAAGGGCACATCTTAGTAGTAGAATGCAATGAACGATTATAAGCAAATTCAATATGAGGCAAGCATTCCTCCCACATTTTCTTATTATTCTTCAAAACAGCCCTAAGCATAGTAGACAACGTTCTATTGACTACTTCAGTTTGTCCATCAGTTTGGGGGTGACAAGTAGTACTAAAAAGCAGTTTAGTCCCCAACTTAGCCCATAAACATCTCAAAAAGTGGCTAAGAAATTTAGTATCACGATCTGAAACAATAGTATTTGGCACACCATGCAAGCGAATAATTTCGCGAAAGAACAAATCAGCAACATTAACAGCATCATCGCTTTTATGACATGGTATAAAGTGTGCCATTTTCGAGAATCTATCCACGACAACAAATATGCTATCCCTCCCCTTCTTTGTTCGAGGTAAACCTAAAACAAAGTCCATAGATATATCCTCCCAAGGAACACTAGGTACAGGCAAAGGCATATATAAACCATGAGGATTGAGTCGTGACTTAGCTCTTTGACATGTAGTGCAGCGAGCAATAAAACGCTCAACATCCCGTCTCATCTTTGGCCAAAAGAATGTGTAGCAAGTACGTCCTCCGTCTTCTTCACGCCAAAGTGTCCCATTAATCCTCCTCCATGCGCCTCCTGCAACAACAAAAGACGAACGGAGCTAGCTGGAATGCATAGCTTGTTAGCACGAAACACAAATCCATCGTTAACGACAAACTTGTTCCACATTCTTCCTTCTTTACAATTCTGCATTACATCTTTAAAATCAGCATCATGCACATATTGATCTTTGATGGTCTCCAAACCAAATATTTTGAAGTCAAGTTGTGAAAGCATAGTATAGCGACGAGACAATGCATCAGCAATAACATTTTCTTTTCCCTTCTTGTGTTTAATGACATAAGGGAAAGTCTCAATGAATTCAACCCATTTAGCATGTCTACGATTCAGTTTAGCTTGACTTTTAATATCTTTCAAAGATTCATGATCAGAATGTATAACAAATTCTTTGGGCCATAAATAATGTTGCCATGTTTCTAAAGTCCGAACAAGAGCATATAATTCTTTATCATAAGTAGAATAATTCAGACTAGGCCCACTCAATTTTTCAGAAAAGTATGCAACAGGTTTGCCATCTTGTAATAACACACCTCCTAATCCAATTCCACTAGCATCACATTCAAGCTCAAAAGTCTTATTAAAATCAGGAAGTTGGAGTAAAGGAGCATGTGTCAACTTATCTTTCAATACCGAGAAGGCTTCTTCCTGTGCGGTACCCCAAAGAAAAGGCACATTTTTCTTTGTAAGCTCATTGAGAGGTGCAGCAATGGTGCTGAAATCTCTCACAAAACGCCTATAGAATCCAGCGAGGCCAAGAAAACTCCTCACTTGTGTGACCGTTTTGTGCTGCGGCCAACTCTCAATAGCTTCAATCTTGGATTTATCAACTTCAATTCCCTGTGGAGTAACAACATAGCCAAGAAAAGATACTCGGTCGGTGCAAAAGGTGCACTTCCCAAGTTTACCAAACAAACGTGCATCACGTAGAGCAATAAAAACAGCACGTAAATGTTCCAAATATTCTTCCAAAGATCTGCTATAAATCAGTATATCATCAAAGTAAACTACCACAAATCGTCCAATGAAAGCACGTAAAACTTCGTTCATTAATCTCATGAAAGTACTAGGTGCACTAGTTAACCCAAAAGGCATGACTAACCACTCATATAATCCAAACTTAGTTTTGAATGCTGTTTTCCATTCATCTCCCAATTTCGTACGAATTTGATGGTATCCACTATGCAAATCAACTTTGGAGAATATTGTAGAGCCACTCAATTCATCAAGCATATCATCTAGCCTAGGAATAGGATGACGATAACGAATAGTAATATTATTAATGCCTCTACAATCAACACACATACGTGATGTACCTTAGCAATCAACACTCAATTTCAAAAAAATAGTTCCAATTCCAACTTCCGAGCCATCCGTTGAGCGTTTATTCAACTTTGCATCTCTGAATTGATTATTGCTGACCCTTTTTGCTACCATATTATAAGCCTTCCCAGCTCCACATACATCTACGTCGTGCGTTTGACTCTCCCTGGTAATCGCTCTATCCAAGCTTTGAGAGTTTTGACTACAACGGTTGCCGATCACCGCCTGTTGCTGGGTAAGAACTGGTAAGAATTTGAGTTTTGCTTGACGGATTTGTGACACCCACCACCACCACTTGTTCGTAGTTTGTAGGATCATATTCTTGTGTGTTTCTATTGCTGCTAACCATGCCAGGATCACAAGCCGACGAGATTGACTGGGAGAATTTATCGAACAAGGAGCTTCATGATAAGTTTCAGCAAATGATGACTGAACAGGTGCAAGATGTGCTGAACAATTTTGAAGAGGCCATTGAGAAGATCACTGGCCTTGAGAAGACGTTCGAAACAAAGCTCGATAACAAGTTTAATGAATTGCTCGCGCGTCTTCCACCACCACCACCCGCTGCACCTAACGCACCTCTCCAACAACAACAACAACAACGACTACCTCCACGTCGCGAAACAGACCTCCGCCGAGCAAGCCGTGTTCCTCTTGCATTTGGCCAAACTGTTGGTGCTGTTGTTGATACTTCTGTGGCTCCTGCTGCTGATGCGGAGGAGGATGATTATGTGGGAGATTATGAGGATGAGGTTGATCAAAATCCGCACTACGTGCAGCCACCTGTACCACCACCAGCAGGTCGACCTCAGGTATATATTCGTAATGGTAGGCCTGCACCACCACCTCAGGTACGAGATGATGTCCATATTCCTAAACTGAAATTGAATATTCCACCATTTGAGGGTAGATATGTTCCTGATATATATCTTACTTGGGAGTTAGAAACTGAACAACGATTTACATGTTTACAATATCCTGAGGAGAGACGAGTTGCTGCTGCCGTTTGTGCTTTCACTAGTTTTGCATGTGTATGGTGGTCTGAACATTGTAGATTATATCCTATTCCAACTACTTGGGCTGCTTTGAAAACTGCTATGCGTACGCATTGGGTTCCACCATATTATCAACGTGAATTGCTTCAAAAATTGCAGCGTTTAAGACAAGGGAAAAATTCTGTAGAAGAATATTATCAGGAATTACAAACTGGCTTGATTAGATGTGGTATTGTTGAGGAGAATGAAGCTATGCTTGCACGTTTTCTGGGTGGATTAAATAGAGAGATTCAGACCATTCTAGACTATAAGGAGTATACTAATATCACTCGCTTATTCCATCTTGCTTGTAAAGCTGAACGTGAAGTGCAGGATCGACAAGCATTGGGGCGAACTAACTTTTCTGCAGGCCGACCTTCATCATGGACACCACGTGCATCTTCTACTTCAACTGCACCAGCACCTCCATCCGGTGCTACCTCCAGCCGTGATACAAGAAAACAGGCACAACCACCATTATCTGCCAAGAGCGCACCTGCGGGGCCTGCACAGCGTTCTTCTTCTTCCATGGCATCAACAGGGCACACAAGTGATATTATTTGTCGTCGTTGTAAGGGAGGAGGTCATTATGCGAGAGAATGCAAATCTCCGCGTGTGATGATTGCTACCGCGGATGGTGGTATGAGTCCGCTAGTGACAATGATGAGGAGACTTTGGCTCTTATTACACGTGAAGAACATGGTGGAGATGATTCTGATCATGAGACGCAATACATGGCTCCTGAAGACGCTGACAGGTATGAATGTTTAGTTGCTCAACGTGTTTTGAGTGTGCAGGTCACACAAGCTGAGCAAAATCAGAGGCACAATTTGTTCCATACCAAGGGAGTTGTGAAGGAACGTTCTGTGCGCGTCATCATAGACGGAGGGAGCTGCAACAACTTGGCTAGCATGGAGATGGTGGAGAAGCTTTCTCTCACCACAAGACCACATCCACATCCTTACTACATCCAATGGTTCAACAACAGCGGCAAGGTTAAGGTAACACGTACTGTTCGTGTGCATTTTAGTATCTCTACATATGCTGATTATGTTGATTGTTATGTGGTACCTATGCAAGCATGTTCCTTATTACTTGGTAGACCATGGCAATTTGATAAAAATTCTGTACACCATGGTAGAAACAATCACTATACTCTTGTTCATAAGGATAAAAATATTACTTTGCTTCCTATGACTCCTGATTCCATTTTGAAAGATGATATTAATAGAGCTAATAAAGCACAACAGGAGAAGAATAAGAGTGAAAATCAGATTGTGGCAAAAGAATTTGAGCAACAAATGAAGCCTAATAATAAACCATCTAGTGTTGCTTCTGAAATTAAATTGAAAAGTGCATGTTTATTTGCCACCAAATCTGATATTGACGAGCTAGATTTCAGCAAATCTGTTTGCTATGCTTTTGTGTGCAAAGAGGCATTATTTTCATTCGAGGACGTGCCTTCCTCTTTGCCTCCTGCTGTCACTAACATTTTGCAGGAGTTCGCTGACGTTTTTCCACAAGACGTGCCACCGGGATTACCGCCTATTCGAGGGATTGAGCATCAGATTGACTTAATTCCCGGTGCTTCACTGCCAAACCGTGCACCATACCGTACCAATCCAGAGGAGACGAAGGAGATTATGCGTCAAGTACAAGAGCTTCTCGACAAAGGTTATATACGCGAATCCCTTAGTCCTTGTGCTGTTCCTATTATTCTAGTGCCGAAAAAGGATGGTACATCACGTATGTGTGTTGATTGTAGAGGCATTAATAATATTACTATTCATTATCGTCATCCTATTCCTAGGCTAGATGATATGCTTGATGAATTGAGTGGCTCTACAATATTCTCCAAAGTTGATTTGCGTAGTGGATACCATCAAATTCGTATGAAATTGGGAGATGAATGGAAAACAGCATTCAAAACTAAGTTTGGATTATATGAGTGGTTAGTCATGCCTTTTGGGTTAACTAATGCAGCTAGTACTTTCATGAGATTAATGAACGAAGTTTTACGTGCTTTCATTGGACGATTTGTGGTAGTTTACTTTGATGACATATTGATTTATAGCAGATCTTTGGAAGAACATTTGGAACATTTACGTGCTGTTTTTATTGCTCTACGTGATGCACGTTTGTTTGGTAACCTTGAGAAGTGCACCTTTTGCACCGACCGAGTATCTTTTCTTGGCTATGTTGTTACTCCACAGGGAATTGAAGTTGATAAAGCCAAGATTGAAGCTATTGAGAGTTGGCCGCAACCCAAAACGGTCACACAAGTGAGGAGTTTTCTTGGCCTCGCTGGATTCTATAGGTGTCTTGTGAGAGATTTCAGCACCATTGTTGCACCTCTCCATGAGCTTACAAAGAAAGATGTGCCTTTTCTTTGGGGTACCGCACAGGAAGAAGCCTTCTCGGTATTGAAAGATAAGTTGACACATGCTCCTTTACTCTAACTTCCTGATTTTAATAAGACTTTTGAGCTTGAATGTGATGCTAGTGGAATTGGATTAGGCGGTGTGTTATTACAAGATAGCAAACCTGTTGCAAACTTTTCTGAAAAATTGACTGGGCCTAGTCTGAATTATTCTACTTATGATAAAGAATTATATGCTCTTGTTCGGACTTTAGAAACATGGCAACATTATTTATGGCCCAAAGAATTTGTTATACATTCTGATCATGAATCTTTGAAACATATTAAAAGTCAAGCTAAACTGAATCGTAGACATGCTAAATGGGTTGAATTCATTGAGACTTTTCCTTATGTCATTAAACACAAGAAGGGAAAAGAAAATGTTATTGCTGATGCATTGTCTCGCCGCTATACTATGCTTTCACAACTTGACTTCAAAATATTTGGTTTGGAGACCATCAAAGATCAATATGTGCATGATGCTGATTTTAAAGATGTAATGCAGAACTGTAAAGAAGGAAGAATGTGGAACAAGTTCGTCGTTAACGATGGATTTGTGTTTCGTGCTAACAAGCTATGCATTCCAGCTAGCTCCATTCGTCTTTAGTTGTTGCAGGAGGCGCATGGAGGAGGATTAATGGGACACTTTGGCGTGAAGAAGACGGAGGACGTACTTGCTACACATTTCTTTTGGCCAAAGATGAGACGGGATGTTGAGCGTTTTATTGCTCGATGCACTACATGTCAAAAAGCTAAGTCACGACTCAATCCTCATGGTTTATATATGCCTTTGCCTGTACCTAGTGTTCCTTGGGAGGATATATCTATGGACTTTGTTTTAGGTTTACCTCGAACAAAGAAGGGGAGGGATAGCATATTTGTTGTCGTGGATAGATTCTCGAAAATGGCACACTTTATACCATGTCATAAAAGCGATGATGCTGTTAATGTTGCTGATTTGTTCTTTCGTGAAATTATTCGCTTGCATGGTGTGCCAAATACTATTGTTTCAGATCGTGATACTAAATTTCTTAGCCACTTTTGGAGATGTTTATGGGCTAAGTTGGGGACTAAACTTCTTTTTAGTACTACTTGTCACCCCCAAACTGATGGACAAACTGAAGTAGTCAATAGAACGTTGTCTACTATGCTTAGGGCTGTTTTGAAGAATAATAAGAAAATGCGGGAGGAATGCTTGCCTCATATTGAATTTGCTTATAATCGTTCATTGCATTCTACTACTAAGATGTGCCCTTTTGAAGTTGTGTATGGTTTCCTACCTCGTGCACCTATTGATTTGTTGCCTCTTCCATCTTCGGAGAAGGTTAATTTTGATGCTAAACAATGTGCTGAATTGATTTTAAAAATGCATGAGTTAACTAAGGAAAACATTGAGCGTGTGAATGCTAAATATAAACTTGCTGGAGATAAGGGTAGAAAACATGTTGTGTTTGCACCTGGAGATCTTGTTTGGTTACATTTGCGTAAGGATAGATTTCCTGATTTGCGCAAATCAAAGCTAATGCCACGTGCTGATGGTCCCTTTAAGGTGTTAGAGAAAATAAATGATAATGAATATAAACTTGAGCTGCCTGCAGATTTTGGGGTTAGTCCCACTTTTAACATTGCAGATTTGAAGCCTTATTTGGGTGAGGAAGATGGACTTCCGTCGAGGACGACTTCATTTCAAGAAGGGGAGGATGATGAGGACATCAATACAATTGTTACACCCACAGCCCCTGCTGCTATACATACTGGACCAATTACTAGAGCTCGTGCACGCCAACTAAATTACCAGGTACTTTCGTTTCTTGGTAATGATTCTAATGTTCATGAGAATATGATGCTGCCTAAATTGGATACATTTGTTTTGCTTACAAATGAAGGGCCTAGCTTGGAGAAGGATGAACATTGGAGCAAGAACAAGCATGGAGATGATGGCATGCGCAAGGGAAACAAGAACGTAGTTACAAGTGATGATTTCAGGACTTTGAAGCCACCATAATGGGTGCATGAAGCCTTGGACGAAATATACAAGATGCCACTTCATAAATTTCGTCCCGAGGTTATTTTAGGTGCTGCGTCACCTTATTATTGGGCCAGGCCCATGTAATTTCGAAATACATAAGTATAGGCTATTTTTAGAGTCCGTATGTGTGGGGAAACAAGAGATAGGGTTGATTTCGGACCCCTCCACCAAGGGCCACGAAATTCCCCCCTCTTCCTCCATATATACAGCCCTTAGGGCATCGTTTAGACTTTGGGTTTTGTTTAGATTAAAAGTTCGCCATAGCTGCAACTTCGCGTACTTCGTTTGTGTTCAACGACCAGACCAAGGCGTCACAGAACCCCACCTTGATCAATAAAGCTTTCATCTTATATTCGCAATATCCAGATTGCAATCTCAGTTTCTTGCTTGTTCTTCGTTTGCTCGTAGGAAACAGACCCTCGTGGTCAGGTTGATCGTGCTCCGGCGTGGTCAATAACCTCTTGGAGTTGGTTTAGCGATTGCTAAGGCGCGACGTCCTCGCACGTTCGTGGTCAGGTCCATCATCTCGGCTTTTGACGGTCTCATCGGTCGGAGTAGATGATGAAGCACGCGGCTTGAAGTTGCTTGTAGTAGGAGGAAGACGACTTGATCTTGTCGGATTTTTCTTGTAACTTGACTTGTCGTCGTTGCTTGGAGAAGGTTTTGTTGACGTAGATGTTGGAGGAGTCGTTGAAGCTTGGATGTTGGAGAAGCCGTAGGTCTTGGATGAGTACTTGGCGTACTTGAAGTCATCTTGCACTTGACATTCCGCCTTGGTTGCTTGATGCACGAGCTCAATGAGGTTGGAATATGGTTGGAAGTCGGCGATCTTCTTGATGGGATGATTGAGTCCATTCAAGAAACGTGCCATTGTTTGCTCATCATCTTCCTTGACATTGGCTCGAATCATGGCTATCTCCATTTCCTTGTAGTATTCTTCAACACTCTTTGTTCCTTGCTTGAGGAGTTGTAGCTTCTTGAAGAGATCGCAGTTGTAGTAGGTTGGTACAAAGCGTGCCCGCATGACATCCTTCATTTGAGCCCAAGTGGTGATTGGAGGTTCACCTCTTGCTTCACGGCGTTCAAGGACTTGTTCCCACCATATGAGCACATAGTCTTGGAACTCAAGTGATGCCATAGCGATCTTCTTCTCTTCCTCATAGTTGTGCAAACAAAAGATTTTGTCGACCTTCAATGCCCATGAGAGGTACTCTTCCGGATGATTGCTTCCTTTGAACTTGGACATTGTGAACTTGAGCTTGCCATAGCGTTGCTCTTCATTGTGTTGTTGGCGATGGTGAAGATGACGTCCTTGACGTGGAGGATAGTCATTGATAGAGGCAAAGGTGTCCCGTCTTTCGATGAGATGATGGATATCGCTTTGGTGGAAGTCGACTTTGACGATCCGACTACGAACGTGCGAGGACGTCGCGCCTTAGCAATCGCTAAACCAACTCCGAGAGGTTATTGACCACGCCGGAGCACGATCAACCTGACCACGAGGGTCTGTTTCCTGTGAGCAAACGAAGAACAAGCAAGAAACTAAGATTGCAATCTGGATATTGCGAATATAAGATGAAAGCTTTATTGATCAAGGTGGGGTTCTGTGACGCCTTTGTCTGGTCGTTGAACACAAACGAAGTACGCGAAGTTGCAGCTATGGCGAACTTTTAATCTAAACAAAACCCAAAGTCTAAACGATGCCCTAAGGGCTGTATATATGGAGGAAGAGGGGGGAATTTCGTGGCCCTTGGTGGAGGGGTCCGAAATCAACCCTATCTCTTATTTCCCCACACATACGGACTCTAAAAATAGCCTATACTTATGTATTTCGAAATTACATGGGCCTGGCCCAATAATAAGGTGACGCAGCACCTAAAATAGCCTCGGGACGAAATTTATGAAGTGGCATCTTGTATATTTCGTCCAAGGCTTCATGCACCCATTCTTGTTTCCCTTGCGCATGCCATCATCTCCATGCTTGTTCTTGCTCCAATGTTCATCCTTCTCCAAGCTAGGCCCTTCATTTGTAAGCAAAACAAATGTATCCAATTTAGGCAGCATCATATTCTCATGAACATTAGAATCATTACCAAGAAACGAAAGTACCTGGTAATTTAATTGGCGTTCACGAGCTCTAGTAATTGGTCCAGTATGTATAGCAGCAGGGGCTGTGGGTGTAACAATTGTATTGATGTCCTCATCATCTACTTATGATAAAGAATTATATGCTCTTGTTCGGACTTTAGAAACATGGCAACATTATTTATGGCCCAAAGAATTTGTTATACATTCTGATCATGAATCATTGAAACATATTAAAAGTCAAGCTAAACTGAATCGTAGACATGCTAAATGGGTTGAATTCATTGAGACTTTCCCTTATGTCATTAAACACAAGAAGGGAAAAGAAAATGTGATTGCTGATGCTTTGTCTCGTCGCTATACTATGCTTTCACAACTTGACTTCAAAATATTTGGTTTGGAGACCATCAAAGATCAATATGTGCATGATGCTGATTTTAAAGATGTAATGCATAATTGTAAAGAAGGAAGAATGTGGAACAAGTTTGTTGTTAACGATGGATTTGTGTTTCGTGCTAACAAGCTATGCATTCCAGCTAGCTCCGTTCGTCTTTTGTTGTTGCAGGAGGCGCATGGAGGAGGATTAATGGGACACTTCGGCGTGAAGAAGACGGAGGACGTACTTGCTACACATTTCTTTTGGCCAAAGATGAGACGGGATGTTGAGCGTTTTATTGCTCGCTGTACATGTCAAAAAGCTAAGTCACGCCTCAATCCTCATGGTTTATATATGCCTTTGCCTGTACCTAGTGTTCCTTGGGAGGATATATCTATGGACTTCGTTTTAGGTTTACCTCGAACAAAGAAGGGGAGGGATAGCATATTTGTTGTCGTGGATAGATTCTCGAAAATGGCACACTTTATACCATGTCATAAAAGCGATGATGCTGTTAATGTTGCTGATTTGTTCTTTCGTGAAATTATTCGCTTGCATGGTGTGCCAAATACTATTGTTTCAGATCGTGATACTAAATTTCTTAGCCACTTTTGGAGATGTTTATGGGCTAAGTTGGGGACTAAACTGCTTTTTAGTACTACTTGTCACCCCCAAACTGATGGACAAACTGAAGTAGTCAATAGAACGTTGTCTACTATGCTTAGGGCTGTTTTGAAGAATAATAAGAAAATGTGGGAGGAATGCTTGCCTCATATTGAATTTGCTTATAATCGTTCATTGCATTCTACTACTAAGATGTGCCCTTTTGAAGTTGTGTATGGTTTCCTACCTCGTGCACCTATTGATTTGTTGCCTCTTCCATCTTCGGAGAAGGTTAATTTTGATGCTAAACAATGTGCTGAATTAATTTTAAAAATGCATGAGGTAACTAAGGAAAACATTGAGCGTATGAATGCTAAATATAAACTTGCTGGAGATAAGGGTAGAAAACATGTTGTGTTTGCACCTGGAGATCTTGTTTGGTTACATTTGCGTAAGGATAAATTTCCTGATTTGCGCAAATCAAAGCTAATGCCACGTGCTGATGGTCCCTTTAAGGTGTTAGAGAAAATAAATGATAATGCATATAAACTTGAGCTGCCTGCAGATTTTGGGGTTAGTCCCACTTTTAACATTGCAGATTTGAAGCCTTATTTGGGTGAGGAAGATGAGTTTCCGTCGAGGACGACTTCATTTCAAGAAGGGGAGGATGATGAGGACATCAATACCATTGTTACACCCACAGCCCCTACTGCTACATATACGGGACCAATTACTAGAGCTCGCGCACGCCAATTAAATTATCAGGTACTTTCGTTTCTTGGTAATGATTCTAATGTTCATGAGAATATGATGCTGCCTAAATTGGATACATTTGTTTTGCTTACAAATGAAGGGCCTAGCTTGGAGAAGGATGAACATTGGAGCAGGAACAAGCATGGAGATGATGCCATGCGCAAGGGGAACAAGAACGGAGTTACAAGTGATGATTTCAGGACTTTGAAGCCACCATAATGGGTGCATGAAGCCTTGGACGAAATATACAAGATGCCACTTCATAAATTTCGTCCCGAGGCTATTATAGGTGCTGCGTCACCTTTTTATTGGGTCAGGCCCATGTAATTTCGAAATACATAGGTATAGGCTATTTTTAGAGTCCGTATGTGTGGGGAAACAAGAGATAGGGTTGATTTCGGACCCCTCCACCAAGGGCCATGAAATTCCCCCTCTCTTCCTCCATATATACAGCCCTTAGGGCACCGTTTAGACTTTGGGTTTTGTTTAGATTAAAAGTTCGCCATAGCTGCAACTTCGCGTACTTCGTTTGTGTTCAACGACCAGACAAAGGCGTCACAGAACCCCACCTTGATCAATAAAGCTTTCATCTTATATTCGCAATATCCAGATTGCAATCTTAGTTTCTTGCTTGTTCTTCGTTTTGCTCGCAGGAAACAGACCCTCGTGGTCAGGTTGGTCGTGCTCCGGCGTGGTCAATAACCTCTCGGAGTTGGTTTAGCGATTGCTAAGGCGTGACGTCCTCGCACGTTCGTAGTCGGATCGTCAAAGTCGACTTCCACCAAAGCGATATCCATCATCTCATCGAAAGACGGGACACCTTTGCCTCTATCAAGACTACCACAAATCGTTCAATGAAAGCACGTAAAACTTCGTTCATTAGTCTCATGAAAGTACTAGGCGCATTAGTTAAACCAAAAGGCATGACTAACCACTCATATAATACAAACTTAGTTTTAAATGTTGTTTTCCATTCATCCCCCAATTTCATACGAATTTGATGGTATCCACTACGCAAATCAACTTTGGAGAATATTGTAGAGCCACTCAATTCATCAAGCATATCATCTAGCCTAGGAATAGGATGACGATAACGAATAGTAATATTATTAATGCCTCTACAATCAACACACATACGCGATGTACCATCCTTTTTCGGCACTAGAATAATAGGAACAGCACAAGGACTAAGGGATTCGCGTATATAACCTTTGTCAAGAAGCTCTTGTACTTGACGCATAATCTCCTTCGTCTCCTCTGGATTGGTACGGTATGGCGCACGGTTTGGCAGTGAAGCACCGGGAATTAAGTCGATCTGATGCTCAATCCCTCGAATAGGTGGTAATCCCGGTGGCACGTCTTGTGGAAAGACGTCAGCGAACTCTTGCAAAATGTTAGTGATAGCAGGAGGCAAAGAGGAAGGCACGTCCTCGAATGAAAATAATGCCTCTTTGCACACAAAAACATAGCAAACAGATTTGCTGAAATCTAGCTCATCAATATCAGATTTGGTGGCAAATAAACATGCACTTTTCAATTTAATTTCACAAGCAACACTAGATGGTTTATTATTAGGCTTCATTTGTTGCTCAAATTCTTTTGCCACAATCTGATTTTCACTCTTATTCTTTTCTTGTTTTGCTTTATTAGCTCTATTAATATCATCTTTCAAAATAGAATCAGGAGTCATAGGAAGCAAAGTAATATTTTTATCCTTATGAACAAGAGTATACTGATTGTTTCTACCATGGTGTACATAATTTTTATCAAATTGCCATGGTCTACCAAGTAATAAGGAACATGCTTGCATAGGTACCACATCACAATCAACATAATCAGCATATGTAGATATACTAAAATGCACACGAACAGTATGTGTTACCTTAACCTTGCCGCTGTTGTTGAACCATTGGATGTAGTAAGGATGTGGATGTGGTCTTGTGGTGAGAGAAAGCTTCTCCACCATCTCCATGCTAGCCAAGTTGTTGCAGCTCCCTCCATCTATGATGACGCGCACAGAACGTTCTTTCACAACTCCCTTGGTATGGAACAAATTGTGCCTCTGATTTTGCTCAGCTTGTGTGACCTGCACACTCAAAACACGTTGAGCAACTAAACATTCATACCTGTCAGCGTCTTCAGGAGCCATGTATTGCGTCTCATGATCAGAATCATCTCCACCATGTTCTTCACGTGTAATAAGAGCCAATGTCTCCTCATCATAGTCACTAGCGGACTCATATCCACCATCCGCGGTAGCAATCATCACACGCGGAGATTTGCATTCCCTCGCATAATGACCTCCTCCCTTACAACGACGACAAATAATATCACTTGTGTGCCCTGTTGATGCCATGGAAGAAGAAGAACGCTGTGCAGGCCCCGCAGGTGCGCTCTTGGCAGATAATGGTTGATAAAGGCAAAGGTGTCCCGTCTTTCGATGAGATGGTGGATTTCGCTTTGGTGGAAGTCGACTTTGACGATCCGACTACGAACGTGCGAGGACGTCGCGCCTTAGCAATCGCTAAACCAACTCCGAGAGGTTATTGACCACGCCGGAGCACGATCAACCTGACCACGAGGGTCTGTTTCCTGCGAGCAAACGAAGAACAAGTAAGAAACTAAGATTGCAATCTGGATATTGCGAATATAAGATGAAAGCTTTATTGATCAAGGTGGGGTTCTGTGACGCCTTTGTCTGGTCGTTGAACACAAACGAAGTACGCGAAGTTGCAGCTATGGCGAACTTTTAATCTAAACAAAACCCAAAGTCTAAACGATGCCCTAAGGGCTGTATATATGGAGGAAGAGGGGGGAATTTCGTGGCCCTTGGTGGAGGGGTCCGAAATCAACCCTATCTCTTGTTTCCCCACCCATACGGACTCTAAAAATAGCCTATACTTATGTATTTCGAAATTACATGGGCCTGGCCCAATAATAAGGTGACGCAGCACCTAAAATAGCCTCGGGACGAAATTTATGAAGTGGCATCTTGTATATTTCGTCCAAGGCTTCATGCACCCATTATGGTGGCTTCAAAGTCCTGAAATCATCACTTGTAACTCCGTTCTTGTTCCCCTTGCGCATGCCATCATCTCCATGCTTGTTCTTGCTCCAATGTTCATCCTTCTCAAAGCTAGGCCCTTCATTTGTAAGCAAAACAAATGTATCCAATTTAGGCAGCATCATATTCTCATGAACATTAGAATCATTACCAAGAAACGAAAGTACCTGGTAATTTAGTTGGCGTGCACGAGCTCTAGTAATTGGTCCAGTATGTATAGCAGCAGGGGCTGTGGGTGTAACAATTGTATTGATGTCCTCATCAACAAGAGTATAGTGATTGTTTCTACCATGGTGTACAGAATTTTTATCAAATTGCCATGGTCTACCAAGTAATAAGGAACATGCTTGCATAGGTACCACATCACAATCAACATAATCAGCATATGTAGAGATACTAAAATGCACACGAACAGTACGTGTTACCTTAACCTTGCCGCTGTTGTTGAACCATTGGATGTAGTAAGGATGTGGATGTGGTCTTGTGGTGAGAGAAAGCTTCTCCACCATCTCCATGCTAGCCAAGTTGTTGCAGCTCCCTCCGTCTATGATGACGCGCACAGAACGTTCCTTCACAACTCCCTTGGTATGGAACAAATTGTGCCTCTGATTTTGCTCAGCTTGTATGACCTGCACACTCAAAACACGTTGAGCAACTAAACATTCATACCTGTCAGCGTCTTCAGGAGCCATGTATTGCGTCTCATGATCAGAATCATCTCCACCATGTTCTTCACGTGTAATAAGAGCCAAAGTCTCCTCATCATAGTCACTAGCGGACTCATATCCACCATCCGCGGTAGCAATCATCACACGCGGAGATTTGCATTCTCTCGCATAATGACCTCCTCCCTTACAACGACGACAAATAATATCACTTGTGTGCCCTGTTGATGCCATGGAAGAAGAAGAACTCTGTGCAGGGCCAACAGGTGCGCTCTTGGCAGATAATGGTGGTTGTGCCTGTTTTCTTGTATCACGACCAGAGGAGGCACGTGATTGAGGTGCTGGTGCAGTTGAAGTAGAAGATGCACGCGGTGTCCATGATGAAGGTCGGCCTGCAGAAAAGTTAGTTCACGCCAATACTTGTCGATCCTGCACTTCACGTTCAGCTTTAAAAGCAAGATGGAATAAACGAGTGATATTAGTATACTCCTTATAGTCTAGAATGGTCTGAATCTCTCTATTTAATCCACCCAGAAAACGTGCAAGCATAGCTTCATTCTCCTCAACAATACCACATCTAATCATGCCATTTTGTAATTCCTGATAATATTCTTCTACAGAATTTTTCCCTTGTCTTAAACACTGCAATTTTTGAAGCAAGTCACATTGATAATATGGTGGAACCCAACGCGTACGCATAGCAGTTTTCAAAGCAACCCAAGTAGTTGGAATAGGATATAATCTACAATGTTCAGACCACCATACACATGCAAAACTAGTGAAAGCACAAACAGCAGAAGCAACTCGTCTCTCCTCAGGATATTGTAAACATGTAAATCGTTGTTCAGTTTCTAACTCCCAAGTAAGATATATATCAGGAACATATCTACCCTCAAATGATGGAATATTCAATTTCAGTTTAGGAATATGGACATCATCTTGTACCTGAGGTGGTGGTGCAGGCCTACCATTACGAATATATACCTGAGGTCGACCTGCTGGTGGTGGTGCAGGTGGCTGCACGTAGTGCTGATTTTGATCGACCTCATCCTCATAATCGCCCGCATACTCATCATCCTCCTGGGTACCAGCAGCAGGAGTAGCAGGAGCCAAAGAAGCACCAACAGCAGTAGCAGCGGCACCAGAATTTTGTCCTGGCTCAATAGGAACACGCTGTGCTCGTCCATACTGATTCGGAAGGGGGCGTAGTTGTTGTTGTTGTAGAGGTGCGACAGGTGCAGCAGGTGGTGGAAGACGCGCAAGCAGTTCATTAAATCTGTTATCGAGCTTTGTTTCGAACGTCTTCTCAAGGCCAGTGATCTTCTCCATGGCCTCTTCAAAATTGTTCAGCACATCTTGTACCTGTTCAGTCATCATTTGCTGAAACTTATCATGAAGCTCCTTGTTCGATAAGTTCCCCCAGTCAATCTCGTCGGCTTATGATCCTGGCATGGTTAGCAGCAATAGAAACACACAAGAATATGATCCTACAGACTACGAACAAGTGGTGGTGGTGGATGTCACAAATCCGTCAAGCAAAACTCAAATTCTTACCAGTTCTTACCCAGCAACAGGCGGTGATCGGCAACCGTTGTAGTCAAAACTCTCAAAGCTTGGATAGAGCGATTACCAGGGAGAATCAAACGCACGACGTAGATGTATGTGGAGCTGGGAAGGCTTATAATATGGTAGCAAAAAGGGGTAAGCAATAATCAATTCAGAGATGCAAATTTGAATAAACGCTCAACGACGGTACTGTGCTGGTCCTAGGCTAGACCGTGCTAGAGACGCGAGCCTAGAACACTAACAAAATCACGGCGCCGCACGTAAACAAGGGAAAAGCACACTCTGGAAAAAAAAATTCGCTCTTTTTTTTTGCGCTGATCTTTTTTTTTTGCGAAAAATCACTACAATGGCGAGTGTCTCAAAACTCTTCCCAGGTCAAACTGACAGGATGGGCACGAAATTTTTTTTTGACCAATTTTTTTTTTCGACTGCCCGGACCCAAAAACTGGAAACGGGTCAAAAAAACTTTCTATAACGGCGACTGTCTCAATACGCTTAGAAACATCTAAAAATAGGATAGCCAGAAATTTTTTTGACAAGTGCGTTTTCGGAAAATTTGGGGCCTAAACAGAGCGTGGTTTCCGGACTCTTTTTTTTTCGAAACCTACTCCGGCAAGGAAACACGAATCGGAATCTAGATGGATCTCGAAAACAAACCTAATATGACAAGAACTCGGATTGGTGGTGGATATATGGTAGTAGATGGCAGCGGTGGTGATATATGACAGCGGTGGTGGTATATGGATACGGATGCGAAGCGGTGGCGGATAAGCGGCGGTGGTAGATGGCAGGGGCGATGATGATGGTGCAGCGGCGGCGTGACAACTTATGACCAGAACTCGAAACTCTAAAAGACTAGACTCTAAGACCAGCAACTAGACACGACGATGCAACCGCAAATTCAACAAAGCAAAACCCTAAAAAGATTATGCAAAGGCTCAGATTGGTTCGGATATGATGAACTAACCCTAATTTTTTTTTGTGGCTTTTTCGTGGACTGTAGGTATGAAGAACAAACTCGATCTAAACTACGAAAAACTATAAAATCTCACCGAGCAACCTGGAAATCTGATACCACTTGATAGAGGCAAAGGTGTCCCGTCTTTCGATGAGATGATGGATATCGCTTTGGTGGCAGTCGACTTTGACGATCCGACTACGAACGTGCGAGGACGTCGCGCCTTAGCAATCGCTAAACCAACTCCGAGAGGTTATTGACCACGCCGGAGCACGATCAACCTGACCACGAGGGTCTGTTTCCTGCGAGCAAATGAAGAACAAGCAAGAAACTGAGATTGCAATCTGGATATTGCGAATATAAGATGAAAGCTTTATTGATCAAGGTGGGGTTCTGTGACGCCTTTGTCTGGTCGTTGAACACAAACGAAGTACGCGAAGTTGCAGCTATGGCGAACTTTTAATCTAAACAAAACCCAAGGAAAAAGCTACTAGATGGATCTACTTATATAGGAGCAAGGGGTGGCGGCCAAGGAGGTGGGAGGACGTCCCAAGGCAGCCTAAAACTAACCCTAGGTCGTACAAGGCTCATGGGCCCAAGTGGAGGTGATGTAACACCTTTGGACTTGTAGTTTGACTCGGATTCTGCTGCAGCATCAGATTGTTTCGTCCACAACTCAACGCTCTGGACGAATTTGAAGGTGATTCCAATTGGGTTGGAAAGTGCACGAAATCTAGTTTCCAACAAAAAAAGAATCACCCAATTCGGAGTCCGTATGAAAAACTTGTGTGCGTTTTGAGTCAGGTATGTCTGTGCAGTCCGAATCTGAATCCAGAACGTGAGAGACTTGGACTCTATCTTCTCTTGGGCCAAAAGTGACGTGAGAGAACTTTTTGGACAGCAAATAAACATCTCTTTCTTCCTTATCTTCATATGTGGATTGTACAAATGTCCCATACACCTGCCATTAGACAAAACACAAAAGTGTGTGAAGTATTTTTGTTCTGGATAACACAAATAGATTATTGAATAGTTTGCACTAGAAATCACCTGACAAATATGCATATATGCAATATTTTTGGTCATATCCAAGGTAGTCATGTCCTCATCATGACAGCAGGAGGCAAAGAGGAAGGCACGTCCTCGAATGAAAATAATGCCTCTTTGCACACAAAAGCATAGCAAACAAATTTGCTGAAATCTAGCTCATCAATATCAGATTTGGTGGCAAATAAACATGCACTTTTCAATTTAATTTCAGAAGCAACACTAGATGGTTTATTATTAGGCTTCATTTGTTGCTCAAATTCTTTTGCCACAATCTGATTTTCACTCTTATTCTTCTCCTGTTGTGCTTTATTAGCTCTATTAATATCATCTTTCAAAATGGAATCAGGAGTCATAGGAAGCAAAGTAATATTTTTATCCTTATGAACAAGAGTATAGTGATTGTTTCTACCATGGTGTACAGAATTTTTATCAAATTGCCATGGTCTACCAAGTAATAAGGAACATGCTTGCATAGGTACCACATCACAATCAACATAATCGGCATATGTAGAGATACTAAAATGCACACGAATAGTACGTGTTACCTTAACCTTGCCGCTGTTGTTGAACCATTGGATGTAGTAAGGATGTGGATGTGGTCTTGTGGTGAGAGAAAGCTTCTCCACCATCTTCATGCTAGCCAAGTTGTTGCAGCTCCCTCCGTCTATGATGACGCGCACAGAACGTTCCTTCACAACTCCCTTGGTATGGAACAAATTGTGCCTCTGATTTTGCTCAGCTTGTGTGACCTGCACACTCAAAACACGTTGAGCAACTAAACATTCATACCTGTCAGCGTCTTCAGGAGCCATGTATTGCGTCTCATGATCAGAATCATCTCCACCATGTTCTTCACGTGTAATAAGAGCCAAAGTCTCCTCATCATAGTCACTAGCGGACTCATATCCACCATCCGCGGTAGCAATCATCACACGCGGAGATTTGCATTCTCTCGCATAATGACCTCCTCCCTTACAACGACGACAAATAATATCACTTGTGTGCCCTGTTGATGCCATGGAAGAAGAAGAACTCTGTGCAGGGCCAACAGGTGCGCTCTTGGCAGATAATGGTGGTTGTGCCTGTTTTCTTGTATCACGACCAGAGGAGGCACGTGATTGAGGTGCTGGTGCAGTTGAAGTAGAAGATGCACGCGGTGTCCATGATGAAGGTCGGCCTGCAGAAAAGTTAGTTCACGCCAATACTTGTCGATCCTGCACTTCACGTTCAGCTTTAAAAGCAAGATGGAATAAACGAGTGATATTAGTATACTCCTTATAGTCTAGAATGGTCTGAATCTCTCTATTTAATCCACCCAGAAAACGTGCAAGCATAGCTTCATTCTCCTCAACAATACCACATCTAATCATGCCATTTTGTAATTCCTGATAATATTCTTCTACAGAATTTTTCCCTTGTCTTAAACACTGCAATTTTTGAAGCAATTCACGTTGATAATATGGTGGAACCCAACGCGTACGCATAGCAGTTTTCAAAGCAACCCAAGTAGTTGGAATAGGATATAATCTACAATGTTCAGACCACCATACACATGCAAAACTAGTGAAAGCACAAACAGCAGCAGCAACTCGTCTCTCCTCAGGATATTGTAAACATGTAAATCGTTGTTCAGTTTCTAACTCCCAAGTAAGATATATATCAGGAACATATCTACCCTCAAATGGTGGAATATTCAATTTCAGTTTAGGAATATGGACATCATCTTGTACCTGAGGTGGTGGTGCAGGCCTACCATTACGAATATATACCTGAGGTCGACCTGCTGGTGGTGGTACAGGTGGCTGCACGTAGTGTTGATTTTGATCAACCTCATCCTCATAGTCTCCCACATAATCATCCTCCTCCGCATCAGCAGCAGGAGCCACAGAAGTATCAACAGCAGCACCAACAGTTTGGCCAAACGCAAGAGGAACACGGCTTGCTCGGCGGAGGTCTGCTTCGCGACGTGGAGGTAGTCGTTGTTGTTGTTGTTGTTGGAGAGGTGCGTTAGCTGCAGCGGGTGGTGGTGGTGGAAGACGCGCGAGCAATTCATTAAACTTGTTATCGAGCTTTGTTTCGAACGTCTTCTCAAAGCCAGTGATCTTCTCCATGGCCTCTTCAAAATTGTTTAGCACATCTTGCACCTGTTCAGTCATCATTTGCTGAAACTTGTCATGAAGCTCCTTGTTCGATAAATTCTCCCAGTCAATCTCGTCGGCTTGTGATCCTGGCATGGTTAGCAGCAATAGAAACACACAAGAATATGATCCTACAGACTACGAACAAGTGGTGGTGGTGGGTGTCACAAATCCGTCAAGCAAATCTCAAATTCTTACCAGTTCTTACCCAGCAGCAGGCGGTGATCGGCAACCGTTGTAGTCAAAAACTCTCAAAGCTTGGATAGAGCGATTACCAGGGAGAGTCAAACGCACGACGTAGATGTATGTGGAGCTGGGAAGGCTTATAATATGGTAGCAAAAAGGGTCAGCAATAATCAATTCAGAGATGCAAAGTTGAATAAACGCTCAACGACGGTACTGTGCTGGTCCTAGGCTAGACTGTGCTAGAGACGCGAGCCTAGAACACTAACAAAATCACGGCGCGGCACGTAAACAAGGGAAAAGCACACTGTGGAAATTTTTTTTCGCTCTTTTTTTTTTCCGAAACCTACTCCGGCAAGGAAACACGAATCGGAATCTAGATGGATCTCGAAAACAAACCTAATATGACAAGAACTCGGATTGGTGGTGGATATATGGTGGTAGATGGCAGGGGTGATGATGATGGTGTGGCGGCGGCGTGACAACTTATGACCAGAACTCGAAACTCTAAAAGACTAGACTCTAAGACCAGCAACTAGACACGACGATGCAACCGCAAATTCAACAAAGCAAAACCCTAAAAAGATTATGCAAAGGCTCAGATTGGTTCGGATATGATGAACTAACCCTAATTTTTTTTGTGGCTTTTTCGTGGACTATAGGTATGAAGAACAGACTCGATCTAAACTACGAAAAACTATAAAATCTCACCGAGCAACCTGGAAATCTGATACCACTTGATAGAGGCAAAGGTGTCCCGTCTTTCGATGAGATGATGGATATCGCTTTGGTGGCAGTCGACTTTGACGATCCGACTACGAACGTGCGAGGACGTCGCGCCTTAGCAATCGCTAAACCAACTCCGAGAGGTTATTGACCACGCCGGAGCACGATCAACCTGACCACGAGGGTCTGTTTCCTGCGAGCAAATGAAGAACAAGCAAGAAACTGAGATTGCAATCTGGATATTGCGAATATAAGATGAAAGCTTTATTGATCAAGGTGGGGTTCTGTGACGCCTTTGTCTGGTCGTTGAACACAAACGAAGTACGCGAAGTTGCAGCTATGGCGAACTTTTAATCTAAACAAAACCCCAAAGTCTAAACGGTGCCCTAAGGGCTGTATATATGGAGGAAGAGAGGGGGAATTTCGTGGCCCTTGGTGGAGGGGTCCGAAATCAACCCTATCTCTTGTTTCCCCACACATACGGACTCTAAAAATAGCCTATACTTATGTATTTCGAAATTACATGGGCCTGGCCCAATAAAAAGGTGACGCAGCACCTATAATAGCCTCTGGACGAAATTTATGAAGTGACATCTTGTATATTTCGTCCAAGGCTTCATGCACTCGTTATGGAGGCTTCAAAGACCTGAAATCATCAGTTGTAACCCTGTTCTTGTTCCCCTTGCACATGCCATCATCTCCATGCTTGTTTTTGCTCCAATGTTCATCCTTCTCCAAGCTAGGCCCTTCATTTGTAAGCAAAACAAATGTATCCAATTTAGGCAGCATCATATTCTCATGAACATTAGAATCATTACCAAGAAACGAAAGTACCTGGTAATTTAGTTGGCGTGCGCGAGCTCTAGTAATTGGTCCAGTATGTATAGCAGCAGGGGCTGTGGGTGTAACAATGGTATTGATGTCCTCATCATGGAGGGGTCCGAAATCAACCCTATCTCTTGTTTCCCCACACATACGGACTCTAAAAATAGCCTATACTTATGTATTTCCAAATTACATGGGCCTGGCCCAATAAAAAGGTGACGCAGCACCTATAATAGCCACGGGACGAAATTTATGAAGTGGCATCTTGTATATTTCGTCCAAGGCTTCATGCACCCATTATGGTGGCTTCAAAGTCCTGAAATCATCACTTGTAACTCCGTTCTTGTTCCCCTTGCGCATGGCATCATCTCCATGCTTGTTCTTGCTCCAATGTTCATCCTTCTCCAAGCTAGGCCCTTCATTTGTAAGCAAAACAAATGTATCCAATTTAGGCAGCATCATATTCTCATGAACATTAGAATCATTACCAAGAAACGAAAGTACCTGATAATTTAATTGGCGTGCGAGCTCTAGTAATTGGTCCCGTATATGTAGCAGTAGGGGCTGTGGGTGTAACAATGGTATTGATGTCCTCATCAGGAGCTTGATGAGCTTGTGGAGGGGCTTGTGGAGCTTGACGTTGTACACGCGGTAGGTAGTTCCTCTCTTGGATTTCTTCTCGAAGAGCTTCCTCTTGATTGCGCCGTTCGTGATTGCGGTTGGCGATGGCTCGACTTAATTCTTGGAGGGCACGTTGCGCCTCAAGAGCTTGCACTTCACGTTGTTGTTGTTGAAGACGTTGAGCCTCGGCGTCTTGTTCTTCTTGGTGTAGACGCGCTCGTTCTTCTTCTTGTCGCTGTAGTCGTTGTCGTTCTTGAGCTTGAGCAAAAGCCACTTGGTTTGATTGAGGACGAGGGACTTGCTCATCGACTTGCTCTTGTGAATGCTTGTCTTGTAGTGGGTTCCAAGATGCATGACGGTCTTGACGCGCGGCTCGTCGAAGAATGGTCGATGACGGTGTACTTGAGCTGATGAGGACATGACTACCTTGGATACGACCAAAAATATTGCATACATGCATATTTATCAGGTGATTTCTAGTGCAAACAATTCAATAATCTATTTATGTTATCCAGAACAAAAATACTTCACACACTTTTGTGTTTTGTCTAATTGCAGGTGTATGGGATATTTGTACAATTCACATATGAAGATAAGGGAGAAAGAGATGTTTAAGTGCTGTTCAAAAAGTTCTATCACGTCACTTTTGGGCCAAGAGAAGATAGAGTCCAAGTCTCTCACGTTCTGGATTCAGATTCGGACTGCACAGACATACCTGACTCAAAACGCCAACAACTTTTTCATACGGACTCCGAATTGAGTGATTCATTTTTTGTTGGATTCTAGATTTTGTGCTCTCTCCAGCCCAATTGGATTCACCTTCAAATTCGTCCGGAGCGTTGAGATATCGACGAAACAATCAGACATTGCAGCAGAATCCAAGTCAAACAACAAGTCCAAAGGTGTTGCATCACCTCCACTTGGGCCCATTGGCCTTGTACGACCTAGGGTTAGTTTTAGGCTGCCTTGAGACGTCCTCCCACCTCCTAGGCCGCCACCCCTTGCTCCTATATAAGTAGATCCATCTAGTAGCTTTTTCCTTGGGATTTGTTTAGTTAAAAGTTAGCCATTGCAACTTCGTGTACTTCGTTTGTGTCCAACGACCAGACCAAGACCGCTTACGGATCCCCACCATTATCAATACTTCATATATATTTGCAATATTCAGATTGCTTTTATCATATTCTTGCTTGTTCTTCGATTGCTTGCAGGAATAGACCTTCGTGGTCAGGTTGATCGTGCTCCGGCGTGGTCAGTAACCTCAGGAGATTGGTTTAGCGCTTGCTAAGGCGCAACGTCGTGCATGTTTGTGGTCGGATCGTCAAAGTCAACTCCGCCAAATTGATAGTTATCATCTGATATAGGCGGGGTGTCCCGATCTTTCGATGAGATGATAACTATCGATTTGGTGGAGATGACTTTGACGATCCGACTACAAACGTGCACGACGTTGCGCCTTAGCAATCGCTAAACCAACTCCGAGAGGTTATTGACCACGCTGAAGCACAATCAACCTGACCACGAAGGTCTATTCCTGCAAGCAATCGAAGAACGAGCAAGAATATGATAAAAGCAATCTGAATATTGCGAGTATATATGAAGTATTGATAAAGGTGGGGATCCGTAAGCGGTCTTGGTCTGGTCGTTGGACACAAACGAAGTACACGAAGTTGCAATGGCTAACTTTTAACTAAACAAATCCCCAGGAAAAGCTACTAGATGGATCTACTTATATAGGAGCAAGGGGTGGCGGCCAAGGAGGTGGGAGGATGTCCCAAGGCAGCCTAAAACTAAATCTAGGTCGTACAAGGCCAATGGGCCCAAGTGGAGGTGATGTAACACCTTTGGACTTGTAGTTTGACTCGGATTCTGCTGCAGCATCAGATTGTTTCGTCCACAACTCAACGCTCCGGACGAATTTGAAGGTGATTCCAATTGGGTTGGAAAGTGCACGAAATCTAGTTTCCAACAAAAAAAAATCACCCAATTCGGAGTCCGTATGAAAAACTTGTGTGCGTTTTGAGTCAGGTGTGTCTGTGCAGTCCGAATCTGAATCCAGAACGTGAGAGACTTGGACTCTATCTTCTCTTGGGCCAAAAGTGACGTGAGAGAACTTTTTGGACAGCAAATAAACATCTCTTTCTTCCTTATCTTCATATGTGGATTGTACAAATGTCCCATACACCTGCAATTAGACAAAACACAAAAGTGTGTGAAGTATTTTTGTTCTGGATAACATAAATAGATTATTGAATAGTTTGCACTAGAAATCACCTGACAAATATGCATATATGCAATATTCTTGGTCATATCCAAGGTAGTCATGTCCTCATCATCATCTCATTGAAAGATCGGGACACCCTCGCCGCTATCAAGTGCTATCAGTTTTCAGGTTGCTCGGTGAGAATTTCCAGTTTCCCTAGATTAGATTTATTTTCTTACCTATTGTCCAAGAAAAAGCCACAAAAAAAGTTAGATCTATTCATCCTTTGTCCAAGCCAATCTGAGCCTTTGCAATATTCTTTTCATTGTATGCATTATTGAATTATCGGTTGCATCACTGTGTCGAGTTGCTGGTCTTAGTGTCTAGTTGGTTTAGAGTTTCGAGTTCTGCTCACATTAGTCACGCCGCCGCTGCATCGTTATCCCTTCCGCTGTCCACCACCCATCCATCAATTTCCACCACGTGCTACCCATTGTTCATTGTCATAATCACAGTTGAGATCATCACATCTTCACTTGATCCAATCTGCATCTTATCTAGTTTGTTTTGGAAAGAGTGAGAGAAAAAAAAGATGGAGAAAAAAAGAGAAAAAAAGGAAAGAAAAAAAAGAGAGAAAAAAAAGAGAGAAAAAAAGTGTGGAAAAAAAAGGAAGAGAAAAAAATTCGGATCTATCTAGACTCAATCTCGTAGTTGAATTCGGATTGGAATCTGTTTTGTGCACTGTTCAGTAAAACAGGCATAACTTCCTCATACGAAGTCCGTTTGGCTCCACAAGTACTCAAATTAAAGCTAGCGACTAGACGCATCTGAATAGTTGCAAAAGCTAGTTCAATATTTGGCATCTCAAAATCAGCTTCTAAATAGGTCTTTTTGCCCTCCGAAGTTCGCGCATACAGTTTGTTCCAGTTTTTCAGGCCAGTTTTAGAATTCTTTGACTCCTCATATCAATTCGGAATTGAGTGATTCTTTCTGCATTGGAAAGCTTGAGTTAGTAGCAAACTTTTCAAGAGGAAAATTGGAGAGAGAGTTGTTATATATCCTGCTTGGCAGTTGTTATTCATCATTATCTTTACTGCCGTTGTGATCTTCACTTATATCTTGCTGTCCAGAGCTACTTATCCTTTATTGATGGTAGTTGTGCTATGCCGTGACCTCATTAGTGTTCTAGGCTCGCGTCTCTAGTCCGGCCTAGCCTAGGACCAGCACAGTACCATCGTTGAGCGTTTATTCAACATTGCATCTTTGAATTGATTATTGCTAATCTTTTGCTACCATATATAGCCAACCCAGCTCCACATATTTCTACACCGTGTATATGTACGTTCCCTGGCAATCGCTTTACACAATCTTCGGAGTTATTTGACACCGCTGGTTGCCTGTCACCACCTGTCGCATGGTAAGAACTTGTAAGATATTGATATTTGCTTTACTGTGAGCACGTTACAACCACATCCTAGTTGTTCATAGGAACATTATTCTCGAATTTTGTTTCTTGTTTCTACTAATCATGACAGGTTCCGGAGAAAGAAGTTCTTGGACGACGAATACATCTTCACCATCACAAGAGTTGGGACAACAGACACAAGCACATGGTCAGGTTATCTCTTTACCATCATTTGAGGGTAGATTTAATCCTGCTATTTATCTAGATTGGGAGCTTGAAGTGTAACAAGTTTTTAGTTACCATGACTTTTCTGAACTTGAGCGACTACGAGCTGCCACTAGAGCATTTACTGGTTTTGCTTCTGTTTGGTGGAGTGTGCATTGCAAGAAAAACATTGATAACCATCCCACAACTTGGAAAGATTTGAAACATGTAATGAGACAACAATTTTTCCCTCCTTACTATCGTCGTGAATTGCTTCGCAAATTTGAACAATTTAAACAAGGTAATAACACTGTTCATGCTTACTACCAACAGTTCAAATCTTATATGCATCATTATGACATAGAAGAATCTGAGGATGATACAATGAATAGATTTTTTGGTGGTTTGAATCATGATATTCAGGCAAGATTTAGGTATATTCCTCGTTGCATTACTGGTATGTATGTTCGTGCTTGTACCTTTGAGAGACAGTTACAGGAGGATGCATTTGGTGACTACAACAACTACTATTCCAACTCATGCTCACTACCATCGGATGATCCCTCCACCGTTGCACCTACTAGAGCAGCCACACCTCAGATTGTGAGTGCGACATCATCTCAAGTGTATGGTACATTATCATTGTCCATACCGACATCAGCTACGTCTTTGCGACAAGGTAACAGTAAAGGTATTGATGATATAACTTCACATGAGAATGATGCATCCCTAATTAACTTAGATACATCATGTGTTGAGTTACCTGTTGATTTGAGCACGCCACCTATTTTAGAGAATCATGTTACTATTATGAATGCATCATGTGATCAAACAACTGAAATACCAACAATTTTGAGTGCACCCATTGAATTAACTATTGATGCAAAAGAACCAATGTTTAATCATTTTGATATGACCTCCAATCTTGGTGATGATTCTGTGTCTAAGCATGTTGTAGCATGTTTGCTTATTGCATGTTTGCTTATTTAAGCATGTTGTAGCATGTAAATTTGATGCAAGTAAGGTTTATTCACCAATGTTGGGATGGTTTAATGATGAATATTGTCAATCTTTTGATAGGAATAAGAGCTTCACTTATATGTGCAAACTGAGTTGCAATATTTTCATGCCTTCTACTTATGATAATATTTTGGTTTTATATTTTATGATCTATGAAAGTTACTCATGTATACATGTGTCATATGTGCAAAAATCAAGGGAAGTAAAAATGGATGACATATACATATACAACATGTATACATTGTCTCTTTTGATAGCCACATTTCAGATTAAGCAACGCCGAGGACGGCTTTGTTTTCAAAAAGGGGAGGATGATGAGGACATGACTACCTTGGATACGACCAAAAATATTGCATACATGCATATTTATCAGGTGATTTCTAGTGCAAACTATTCAATAATCTATTTATGTTATCCAGAACAAAAATATTTCACACACTTTTGTGTTTTGTCTAATTGCAGGTGTATGGGATATTTGTACAATTCACATATGAAGATAAGGGAGAAAGCGATGTTTAAGTGCTGTTCAAAAAGTTCTCTCACGTCACTTTTGGGCCAAGAGAAGATAGAGTCCAAGTCTCTCACGTTCTGGATTCAGATTCGGACTGCACAGACACACCTGACTCAAAATGCCAACAAGTTTTTCATACGGACTCCGAATTGGATGATTCTTTTTTTGTTGGAAACTAGATTTCGTGCACTTTCCAACCCAATTGGACTCACCTTCAAATTCGTCCGGAGCGTTGAGTTGTGGACGAAACAATCTGATGCTGCAGCAGAATCCGAGTCAAACTACAAGTCCAAAGGTGTTGCATCACCTCCACTTGGGCCCATTGGCCTTGTACGACCTAGATTTAGTTTTAGGCTGCCTTGGGACGTCCTCCCACCTCCTTGGCCGCCACCCCTTGCTCCTATATAAGTAGATCCATCTAGTAGCTTTTTCCTTGGGATTTGTTTAGTTAAAAGTTAGCCATTGCAACTTCGTGTACTTCGTTTGTGTCCAACGACCAGACCAGGACCGCTTATGGATCCCCACCTTTATCAATACCTCATATATATTTGCAATATTCAGATTGCTTTATCATATTCTTGCTCGTTCTTCGATTGCTTGCAGGAATAGACCTTCGTGGTCAGGCTGACCATGCTTCCGGCATCGTCAGTAACCTCAGGAGATTGGTTTAGCGATTGCTAAGGCGCAATGTCGTGCACGTTTGTAGTCGGATCGTCAAAGTCGTCTCCACCAAATCGATAGTTATCATCTCATCGAAAGATCGGGACACCCTCGCCTCTATCAAGTAGTATCAGTTTTCAGGTTGCTCGGTGAGAATTTCAAGTTTTCCTAGATTAGATTTATTTTCTTACCTATTGTCCAAGAAAAATCCACAAAAAAGAGTTAGATCTATTCATCCTTTGTCCAAGCCAGTCTGAGCCTTTGCAATTTTCTTTTCATTGCTTGCATAGTTGAATTATCGGTTGCATCGTCGTGTCGAGTTGCTGGTCTTAGTGTCTAGGTCGTTTAGAGTTTCGAGTTCTGTTCACATTAGTCATGCCACCGCTGCATCATTATCTCTTCCACTGTCCACCACCCATCCATCAATTTCCACCACGTGCTACCCACCATTCATTGTCATAATAATAGTTGAGATCGTTCACATCTTCACTTGATCCAATCTGCATCTTATCTAGTTTGTTTTGGAAAGAGGGAGAAAAAAAGAGAGAAAAAAAGGAGAGAAAAAAAGGAGAAAAAAAAGTCAGAAAAAAAAGGAGAGAAAGAAAAAAAAAGTGTGAGGAAAAAAAAGAGAGAAAAAAAACAAAAAAATCGGCACAAACTTTTTCAGAGGAAAGTTGGAGACAAAGTTGTTGATATATCCTGCTTGGCTGTTGTTTCACATCATTATCTTTACTGCCGTTGTGATCTTCACTTATATCTTGCTGTCCAGAGCTACTTAGTATCCTTCATTGATGCTAGTTGTGCTACGACGTGACCTCATTAGTGTTCTAGGCTCGCGTCTCTAGTTCAGTCTAGCCTAGGACCAGCACAGTACCGTCGTTGAGCGTTTATTCAACATTGCATCTTTGAATTGATTATTGCTAATCTTTTGCTACCATATATAGCCAACCCAGCTCCACATATTTCTACACCGTGTATACGTACGCTCCCCTGGCAATCGCTTTACTCAATATTCGGAGTTACTTGACACCGCTGGTTGCCGATCACCGCCTGCTGCATGGTAAGAACTTGTAAGACATTGATATTTGCTTTACTGTGAGCGTTTTACCACCACATCCTAGTAGTTATAGGAACATTATTTTTGGGTTTTGTTTCTTGTTCTACTAATCATGACAGGATCCAGAGTCAATTCATGGGCTTTGTCGATCGCGGGAGACGTGCCACCACCTTTGCAAATACCACAACCGTCACGAGAGGTGCACTGATGAGGACATCAATACAATTGTTACACCCACAGCCCCTGCTGCTATACATACTGGACCAATTACTAGAGCTCGTGCACGCCAACTAAATTACCAGGTACTTTCGTTTCTTGGTAATGATTCTAATGTTTATGAGAATATGATGCTGCCTAAATTGGATACATTTGTTTTGCTTACAAATGAAGGGCCTAGCTTGGAGAAGGATGAACATTGGAGCAAGAACAAGCATGGAGATGATGGCATGCGCAAGGGGAACAAGAACGGAGTTACAAGTGATGATTTCAGGACTTTGAAGCCACCATAATGGGTGCATGAAGCCTTGGACGAAATATACAAGATGCCACTTCATAAATTTCGTCCCGAGGCTATTTTAGGTGCTGCGTCACCTTATTATTGGGCCAGGCCCATGTAATTTCGAAATACATATGTATAGGCTATTTTTAGAGTCCGTATGTGTGGGGAAACAAGAGATAGGGTTGATTTCGGACCCCTCCACCAAGGGCCACGAAATTCCCCCCTCTTCCTCCATATATACAGCCCTTAGGGCATCGTTTAGACTTTGGGTTTTGTTTAGATTAAAAGTTCGCCATAGCTGCAACTTCGCGTACTTCGTTTGTGTTCAACGACCAGACAAAGGCGTCACAGAACCCCACCTTGATCAATAAAGCTTTCATCTTATATTCGCAATATCCAGATTGCAATCTTAGTTTCTTGCTTGTTCTTCGTTTGCTCGCAGGAAACAGACCCTCGTGGTCAGGTTGATCGTGCTCCGGCGTGGTCAATAACCTCTCGGAGTTGGTTTAGCGATTGCTAAGGCGCGACGTCCTCGCACGTTCGTAGTCGGATCGTCAAAGTCGACTTCCACCAAAGCGAAATCCACCATCTCATCGAAAGACGGGACACCTTTGCCTCTATCAGTTTTACCACCACATCCTAGTAGTTATAGGAACATTATTTTTGGATTTTGTTTCTTGTTCTACTAATCATGACAAGATCCAGAGTCAATTCATGGGCTTTGTCGATCGCGGGAGACGTGCCACCACCTTTGCAAATACCACAACCGTCACGAGAGGTGCACAAACATCCAAATGCACATGATCAGGTTAATGTATCTATACCACCATTTAATGGCCGTTTTAAACCTGCTTTATATATTGAATGGGAGTTCGACATAAAAAATATATTTGCTTCCCATAATTTCGATGAACATAAAAAGGTTAAGGTTGCGGTTGGTTCTTTCACTGGTTATGCTTTGGTTTGGTGGAGTGAATATTGTCGGTTACACCCTGATTATATACCTACTACTTGGGATGATTTGAAACTTGCCATGCGACATACTTTCGTCCCTGCTTATTATACTCGTGACATGATTAAGAAGTTGCAACACTTAAAACAAGGTAGTGAAACTGTAACAAAATATTATGATGATTTACAAACTACCTTGTTGCATTCCTCTTTAGAAGGAATTGAAGATGATTTTATGGATAGATTTTGGGGAGGATTAAACCGTGATATTCAAGAGATACTAATTCATGAAGAGTGTTATCCTATGGACCATTTGTTTCATCTTGCTTGCAAAGCTGAACAGGAAATAAAACGACGTGTTGGCCACGAGGAGAACAAGCGCACGGTGCACATTCCAAGAGTTGATATGATTGTTCCTTCAACTATAGGCATACTATGACAACCACATCCGTTGTTGTCAGGACTACATCACCTCCACCATGTGACACATCGCCCCCGAGAGTGGCTACATCATCTGAGTTGATCATAAGAGGTAATGACAAAGGTACTGATCTTCCATCTCTACATGAGAATGATGAATGCCTTGTCAATTTGAATGCACCATCTGATGAGCTACCCACTACTTTGATCACACCACCTATTTTAGAGGACTACGTTGATAATTTGACTTTGCCATGTGATCAAACAACTGAAATACCAACAATTTTGAGTGCACCCATTGAATTAACTATTGATGCAAAAGAACCAATGTTCAATCATTTTGATATGACCTCTAATCTTGGTGATGATTCTGTGTTGAATGACTTATTGCATGTTTGCTTATTTAAGCATGTTGTAGCATGTAAATTTGATGCAAGTAAGGTTTATTCACCAATGTTGGGATGGTTTAATGATGAACATTGTCAATCTTTTGAAATGAATAAGAGCTTCACTTATATGTGCAAACTGAGTTGCAATATTTTCATGCCTTCTACTTCTTGTGCTAATTTTTTGGCTTTAGATTTTATGAACTATGCAAGTTACTCATCTATTCATGTGTCATATATGCAAAATCAAGGGAAGTAAAAATGGATGACATATACATATACAACATGTACACCTTGTCTCTTTTGTTAGCCACATTTCAGATTAAGCAACGCCGAGGACGGCTTTATTTTCAAGAAGGGGAGGATGATGAGGACATGACTACCTTGGATATGACCAAAAATATTGCATATATGCATATTTGTCAGGTGATTTCTAGTGCAAACTATTCAATAATCTATTTATGTTATCCAGAACAAAAATACTTCACACACTTTTGTGTTTTGTCTAATTGCAGGTGTATGGGACATTTGTACAATCCACATATGAAGATAAGGAAGAAAGAGATGTTTATTTGCTGTTCAAAAAGTTCTCTCACGTCACTTTTGGCCCAAGAGAAGATAGAGTCCAAGTCTCTCACGTTCTGGATTCAGATTCGGACTGCGCAGACATACCTGACTCAAAACGCACACAAGTTTTTCATACGGACTCCGAATTGGGTGATTCTTTTTTTTGTTGGAAACTAGATTTCGTGCACTTTCCAACCCAATTGGAATCACCTTCAAATTCGTCCGGAGCATTGAGTTGTGGACGAAACAATCTGATGCTGCAGCAGAATCCGAGTCAAACTACAAGTCCAAAGGTGTTACATCACCTCCACCATGTGACACATCGCCCCCGAGAGTGGCTACATCATCTGAGTTGATCATAAGAGGTAATGACAAAGGTACTGATCTTCCATCTCTACATGAGAATGATGAATGCCTTGTCAATTTGAATGCACCATCTGATGAGCTACCCACTACTTTGATCACACCACCTATTTTAGAGGACTACGTTGATAATTTGACTTTGCCATGTGATCAAACAACTGAAATACCAACAATTTTGAGTGCACCCATTGAATTAACTATTGATGCAAAAGAACCAATGTTTAATCATTTTGATATGACCTCTAATCTTGGTGATGATTCTGTGTTAAATGACTTATTGCATGTTTGCTTATTTAAGCATGTTGTAGCATGTAAATTTGATGCAAGTAAGGTTTATTCACCAATGTTGGGATGGTTTAATGATGAACATTGTCAATCTTTTGAAATGAATAAGAGCTTCACTTATATGTGCAACCTGAGTTGCAATATTTTCATGCCTTTTACTTCTTGTGCTAATTTTTTGGCTTTAGATTTTATGAACTATGCAAGTTACTCATCTATTCATGTGTCATATATGCAAAAATCAAGGGAAGTAAAAATGGATGACATATACATATACAACATGTACACCTTGTCTCTTTTGTTAGCCACATTTCAGATTAAGCAACGCCGAGGACGGCTTTATTTTCAAGAAGGGGAGGATGATGAGGACATGGCTACCTTGGATATGACCAAAAATATTGCATATATGCATATTTGTCAGGTGATTTCTAGTGCAAACTATTCAATAATCTATTTATGTTATCCAGAACAAAAATACTTCACACACTTCTGTGTTTTGTCTAATTGCAGGTGTATGGGATATTTGTACAATCCACATATGAAGATAAGGAAGAAAGAGATGTTTATTTGCTGTCCAAAAAGTTCTCTCACGTCACTTTTGGCCGAAGAGAAGATAGAGTCCATTCTCTCACGTTCTAGATTCAGATTCGGACTGCACAGACACACCTGACTCAAAACGCACACAAGTTTTTCATACGGACTCCGAATTGGATGATTCTTTTTTTGTTGGAAACTAGATTTCGTGCACTTTCCAACCCAATTGGAATCACCTTCAAATTCGTCCGGAGCGTTGAGTTGTGGACGAAACAATCTGATGCTGCAGCAGAATCCGAGTCAAACTACAAGTCCAAAGGTGTTACATCACCTCCACTTGGGCCCATTGGCCTTGTACGACCTAGATTTAGTTTTAGGCTGCCTTGGGATGTCCTCCCACCTCCTTGGCCGCCACCCCTTGCTCCTATATAAGTAGATCCGTCTAGTAGCTTTTCCTTGGGTTTGTTTAGATTAAAAGTTCGCCATAGCTGCAACTTCGCGTACTTCGTTTGTGTTCAACGACCAGACCAAGACCGCTTACGGAACCCCACCTTGATCAATAAAGCTTTCATCTTATATTCGCAATATCCAGATTGCAATCTCAGTTTCTTGCTTGTTCTTCGTTTGCTCGCAGGAAACAGACCCTCGTGGTCAGGTTGATCGTGCTCCGGCGTGGTCAATAACCTCTCTGATGAGGACATGACTACCTTGGATATGACCAAAAATATTGCATATATGCATATTTGTCAGGTGATTTCTAGTGCAAACTATTCAATAATCTATTTATGTTATCCAGAACAAAAATACTTCACACACTTTTGTGTTTTGTCTAATTGCAGATGTATGGGACATTTGTACAATCCACATATGAAGATAAGGAAGAAAGATATGTTTATTTGCTGTCCAAAAAGTTCTCTCACGTCACTTTTGGCCCAAGAGAAGATAGAGTCCAAGTCTCTCACGTTCTGGATTCAGATTCGGACTGCACAGACACACCTGACTCAAAATGCACACAAGTTTTTCATACGGACTCCGAATTGGGTGATTCTTTTTTTGTTGGAAACTAGATTTTGTGCACTTTCCAACCCAATTGGAATCACCTTCAAATTCGTCCGGAGCGTTGAGTTGTGGACGAAACAATCTGATGCTGCAGCAGAATCCGAGTCAAACTACAAGTCCAAAGGTGTTACATCACCTCCACTTGGGCCCATTGGCCTTGTACGAGCTAGATTTAGTTTTAGGCTGCCTTGGGACGTCCTCCCACCTCCTTGGCCGCCACCCCTTGCTCCTATATAAGTAGATCCATCTAGTAGCTTTTCCTTGGGATTTGTTTAGTTAAAAGTTAGCCATTGCAACTTTGTGTACTTCGTTTGTGTCCAACGACCAGACCAAGACCGCTTCCGGATCCCCACCATTATCAATACCTCATATATATTTGCAATATTCAGATTGCTTTATCATATTCTTGCTTGTTCTTCGATTGCTTGCAGGAATAGACCTTCGTGGTCAGGCTGACCGTGCTTCCGGCATCGTCAGTAACCTCAGGAGATTGGTTTAGCGGTTGCTAAGGCGCAACGTCGTGCACGTTTGTAGTCGTATCGTCAAAGTCATCTCCACCAAATCGATAGTTATCATCTCATCGAAAGATCGGGACACCCCCGCCTCTATCAAGTGGTATCAGTTTTCAGGTTGCTCGGTGAGAATTTCTAGTTTTCCTAGATTAGATTTATTTTCTTACCTATTGTCCAAGAAAAATCCACAAAAAAGAGTTAGATCTATTCATCCTTTGTCCAAGCCAGTCTGAGCCTTTGCAATTTTCTTTTCATTGCTTGCATAGTTGAATTATCGGTTGCATCGTCGTGTCGAGTTGCTGGTCTTAGTGTCTAGGTCGTTTAGAGTTTCGAGTTCTGTTCACATTACTCACGCCACCGCTGCATCATTATCTCTTCCACTGTCCACCACCCATCCATCAATTTCCACCACGTGCTACCCACCATTCATTGTCATAATAATAGTTGAGATCGTTCACATCTTCACTTGATCCAATCTGCATCTTATCTAGTTTGTTTTGGAAAGAGGGAGAAAAAAAGAGAGAAAAAAAACGAGAGAAAAAAAAGGAGAAAAAAAAAGTCAGAAAAAAAAGGAGAGAAAGAAAAAAAAAGTGTGAGGAAAAAAAAGAGAGAAAAAAAAACAAAAAAATCGGCACAAACTTTTTCAGAGGAAAGTTGGAGACAAAGTTGTTGATATATCCTGCTTGGCTGTTGTTTCACATCATTATCTTTACTGCCGTTGTGATCTTCACTTATATCTTGCTGTCCAGAGCTACTTAGTATCCTTCATTGATGCTAGTTGTGCTACGACGTGACCTCATTAGTGTTCTAGGCTCGCGTCTCTAGTTCAGTCTAGCCTAGGACCAGCACAGTACCGTCGTTGAGCGTTTATTCAACATTGCATCTTTGAATTGATTATTGCTAATCTTTTGCTACCATATATAGCCAACCCAGCTCCACATATTTCTACACCGTGTATACGTACGCTCCCCTGGCAATCGCTTTACTCAATATTCGGAGTTACTTGACACCGCTGGTTGCCGATCACCGCCTGCTGCATGGTAAGAACTTGTAAGACATTGATATTTGCTTTACTGTGAGCGTTTTACCACCACATCCTAGTAGTTATAGGAACATTATTTTTGGGTTTTGTTTCTTGTTCTACTAATCATGACAGGATCCAGAGTCAATTCATGGGCTTTGTCGATCGCAGGAGACGTGCCACCACCTTTGCAAATACCACAACCGTCACGAGAGGTGCACAAACATCCAAATGCACATGATCAGGTTAATGTATCTATACCACCATTTAATGGCCGTTTTAAACCTGCTTTATATATTGAATGGGAGTTCGACATAAAAATATATTTGCTTCCCATAATTTCGATGAACATAAAAAGGTTAAGGTTGCGGTTGGTTCTTTCACTGGTTATGCTTTGGTTTGGTGGAGTGAATATTGTCGGTTATACCCTGATTATATACCTACTACTTGGGATGATTTGAAACTTGCCATGCGACATACTTTCGTCCCTGCTTATTATACTCGTGACATGATTAAGAAGTTGCAACACTTAAAACAAGGTAGTGAAACTGTAACAAAATATTATGATGATTTACAAACTACCTTGTTGCATTCCTCTTTAGAAGAAAGTGAAGATGATTTTATGGATAGATTTTGGGGAGGATTAAACCGTGATATTCAAGAGATACTAATTCATGAAGAGTGTTATCCTATGGACCATTTGTTTCATCTTGCTTGCAAAGCTGAACAGGAAATAAAACGACGTGTTGGCCACGAGGAGAACAAGCGCACGGTGCACATTCCAAGAGTTGATATGATTGTTCCTTCAACTACTAGGCATACTATGACAACCACATCCATTGTTGTCAGGACTACATCACCTCCACCATGTGACACATCGCCCCCGAGAGTGGCTACATCATCTGAGTTGATCATAAGAGGTAATGACAAAGGTACTGATCTTCCATCTCTACATGATAATGATGAATGCCTTGTCAATTTGAATGCACCATCTGATGAGCTACCCACTACTTTGATCACACCACCTATTTTAGACGACTATGTTGATAATTTGACTTTGCCATGTGATCAAACAACTGAAATACCAATAATTTTGAGTGCACCCATTGAATTAACTATTGATGCAAAAGAACCAATGTTTAATCATTTTGATATGACCTCTAATCTTGGTGATGATTCTGTGTTGAATGACTTATTGCATGTTTGCTTATTTTAGCATGTTGTAGCATGTAAATTTGATGCAAGTAAGGTTTATTCACCAATGTTGGGATGGTTTAATGATGAACATTGTCAATCTTTTGAAATGAATAAGAGCTTCACTTATATGTGCAACCTGAGTTGCAATATTTTCATGCCTTTTGGCTTTAGATTTTATGAACTATGCAAGTTACTCATCTATTCATGTGTCATATATGCAAAAATCAAGGGAAGTAAAAATGGATGACATATACATATACAACATGTACACCTTGTCTCTTTTGTTAGCCACATTTCAGATTAAGCAACGCCGAGGACGGCTTTATTTTCAAGAAGGGGAGGATGATGAGGACATGGCTACCTTGGATATGACCAAAAATATTGCATATATGCATATTTGTCAGGTGATTTCTAGTGCAAACTATTCAATAAACTATTTATGTTATCCAGAACAAAAATACTTCACACACTTTTGTGTTTTGTCTAATTGCAGCTGTATGGGACATTTGTACAATCCACATATAAAGATAAGGAAGAAAGAGATGTTTATTTGCTGTCCAAAAAGTTCTCTCACGTCACTTTTGGCCCAAGAGAAGATAGTGTCCAAGTCTCTCACGTTCTGGATTCAGATTCGGACTGCACAGACACACCTGACTCAAAATGCACACAAGTTTCTCATACGGACTCCGAATTGGGTGATTCTTTTTTTGTTGGAAACTAGATTTCGTGCACTTTCCAACCCAATTGGAATCACCTTCAAATTCGTCCGGAGCGTTGAGTTGTGGACGAAACAATCTGATACTGCAGCAGAAACCGAGTCAAACTACAAGTCCAAAGGTGTTACATCACCTCCACTTGGGCCCATTGGCCTTGTACGAGCTAGATTTAGTTTTAGGCTGCCTTGGGACGTCCTCCCACCTCCTTGGCCGCCACCCCTTGCTCCTATATAAGTAGATCCATCTAGTAGCTTTTCCTTGGGATTTGTTTAGTTAAAAGTTAGCCATTGCAACTTTGTGTATTTCGTTTGTGTCCAACGACCAGACCAAGACCGCTTCCGGATCCCCACCATTATCAATACCTCATATATATTTGCAATATTCAGATTGCTTTATCATATTCTTGCTTGTTCTTCGATTGCTTGCAGGAATAGACCTTCCCACTTGATAGAGGCGGGGGTGTCCCGATCTTTCGATGAGATGGTAACTATCGATTTGGTGGAGACGACTTTGACGATCCGACTACAAACGTGCATGACGTGGCGCCTTAACAATCGCTAAACCAATCTCCAGAGGTTATTGACGATGCCGGAAGCACGGTCAGCCTGACCACGAAGCTCTATTCCTGCAAGCAATCGAAGAACGAGCAAGAATATGATAAAGCAATCTGAATATTGCAAATATATATGAGGTATTGATAATGGTGGGGATCCGGAAGCGGTCTTGGTCTGGTCGTTGGACACAAACGAAGTACACAAAGTTGCAATGGCTAACTTTTAACTAAACTAATCCCAAGGAAAAGCTACTAGATGGATCTACTTATATAGGAGCAAGGGGTGGCGGCCAAGGAGGTGGGAGGACGTCCCAAGGCAGCCTAAAACTAAATCTAGCTCGTACAAGGCCAATGGGCCCAAGTGGAGGTGATGTAACACCTTTGGACTTGTAGTTTGACTCGGATTCTGCTGGAGCATCAGATTGTTTCGTCCACAACTCAACGCTCCGGACGAATTTGAAGGTGATTCCAATTGGGTTGGAAAGTGCACGAAATCTAGTTTCCAACAAAGAAAGAATCACCCAATTCGGAGTCCGTATGAAAAACTTGTGTGCGTTTTGAGTCACGTATGTCTGTGCAGTCCGAATCTGAATCCAGAACGTGAGAGACTTGGACTCTATCTTCTCTTGGGCCAAAAGTGACGTGAGAGAACTTTTTGGACAGCAAATAAACATCTCTTTCTTCCTTATCTTCATATGTGGATTGTACAAATGTCCCATACACCTGCAATTAGACAAAACACGAAAATGTGTGAAGTATTTTTGTTCTGGATAACATAAATAGATTATTGAATAGTTTGCACTAGAAATCACCTGACAAATATGCATATATGCAATATTTTTGGTCATATCCAAGGTAGTCATGTCCTCATCACTCTCGGAGTTGGTTTAGCGATTGCTAAGGCGCGACGTTCTCGCACGTTCGTAGTCGGATCGTCAAAGTCGACTTCCACCAAAGCGATATCCATCATCTCATCGAAAGACGGGACACCTTTGCCTCTATCACACGTCTTGTGGAAAGACGTCAGCGAACTCCTGCAAAATGTTAGTGACAGCAGGAGGCAAAGAGGAAGGCACGTCCTCGAATGAAAATAATGCCTCTTTGCACACAAAAGCATAGCAAACAGATTTGCTGAAATCTAGCTCATCAATATCAGATTTGGTGGCAAATAAACATGCACTTTTCAATTTAATTTCAGAAGTAACACTAGATGGTTTATTATTAGACTTCATTTGTTGCTCAAATTCTTTTGCCACAATCTGATTTTTACTCTTATTCTTCTCCTGTTTTGCTTTATTAGCTCTATTAATATCATCTTTCAAAATGGAATCAGGAGTCATAGGAAGCAAAGTAATATTTTTATCCTTATGAACAAGAGTATAGTGATTGTTTCTACCATGGTGTACAGAATTTTTATCAAATTGCCATGGTCTACCAAGTAATAAGGAACATGCTTGCATAGGTACCACATCACAATCAACATAATCAGCATATGTAGAGATACTAAAATGCACACGAACAGTACGTGTTACCTTAACCTTGCCGCTGTTGTTGAACCATTGGATGTAGTAAGGATGTGGATGTGGTCTTGTGGTGAGAGAAAGCTTCTCGACCATCTCCATGCTAGCCAAGTTGTTGCAGCTCCCTCCGTCTATGATGACGCGCACAGAACGTTCCTTCACAACTCCCTTGGTATGGAACAAATTGTGCCTCTGATTTTGCTCAGCTTGTGTGATCTGCACACTCAAAACACGTTGAGCAACTAAACATTTATACCTGTCAGCGTCTTCAGGAGCCATGTATTGCGTCTCATTATCAGAATCATCTCCACCATGTTCTTCACGTGTAATAAGAGCCAAAGTCTCCTCATCATAGTCACTAGCGGACTCATATCCACCATCCGCGGTAGCAATCATCACACGCGGAGATTTGCACTCTCTCGCATAATGACCTCCTCCCTTACAACGACGACAAATAATATCACTTGTGTGCCCTGTTGATGCTATGGAAGAAGAAGAACGCTGTGTAGGCCCCGCATGTGCGCTCTTGGCAGATACTGGTGGTTGTGCCTGTTTTCTTGTATCACGGCTGGAGGTGGCACCTGATGGAGGTGCTGGTGCAGTTGAAGTAGAAGATGCACGTGGTGTCCATGATGAAGGTCGGCCTGCAAAAAAGTTAGTTCGCCCCAATGCTTGTCGATCCTGCACTTCACGTTCAGCTTTACAAGCAAGATGGAATAAACGAGTGATATTAGTATACTCCTTATAGTCTAGAATGGTCTGAATCTCTCTATTTAATCCACCCAGAAAACGTGCAAGCATAGCTTCATTCTCCTCAACAATACCACATCTAATCATGCCAGTTTGTAATTCCTGATAATATTCTTCTACAGAATTTTTTCCTTGTCTTAAACGCTGCAATTTTTGAAGCAATTCACGTTGATAATATGGTGGAACCCAACGCGTACGCATAGCAGTTTTCAAAGCAGCCCAAGTAGTTGGAATAGGATATAATCTACAATGTTCAGACCACCATACACATGCAAAACTAGTGAAGGCACAAACAGCAGCAGCAACTCGTCTCTCCTCAGGATATTGTAAACATGTAAATCGTTGTTCAGTTTCTAACTCCCAAGTAAGATATATATCAGGAACATATCTACCCTCAAATGGTGGAATATTCAATTTCAGTTTAGGAATATGGACATCATCTCGTACCTGAGGTGGTGGTGCAGGCCTACCATTACGAATATATACCTGAGGTCGACCTGCTGGTGGTGGTGCTGGTGGCTGCTCGTAGATCTGATTTTGATCAACCTCATCCTCATAATCGCCCGCATACTCATCATCCTCCTGGGTACCAGCAACAGCAGTAGCAGGAGCCACAGAAGTATCAACAGCAGCACCAACAGTTTGGCCAAACGCAAGAGGAACACGGCTCGCTCGGCGAAGGTCTATTTCGCGACGTGGAGGTAGTCGTTGTTGTTGTTGTTGGAGAGGTGCGTTAGGTGCAGCGGGTGGTGGTGGTGGAAGACGCGCGAGCAATTCATTAAATCTGTTATCAAGCTTTGTTTCGAACGTCTTCTCAAGGCCAGTGATCTTCTCAATGGCCTCTTCAAAATTGTTCAGCACATCTTGCACCTGTTCAGTCATCATTTGCTGAAACTTATCATGAAGCTCCTTGTTCGATAAATTCTCCCAGTCAATCTCGTCGGCTTGTGATCCTGGCATGGTTATCAGCAATAGAAACACACAAGAATATGATCCTACAGACTACGAACAAGTGGTGGTGGTGGGTGTCAATAATCCGTCAAGCAAAACTCAAATTCTTACCAGTTCTTACCCAGCAACAGGCGGTGATCGGCAACCGTTGTAGTCACAACTCTCAAAGCTTGGATAGAGCGATCACCAGGGAGAGTCAAACGCACGACGTAGATGTATGTGGAGCTGGGAAGGCTTATACTATGGTAGCAAAAAGGGTCAGCAATAATCAATTCAGAGATGCAAAGTTGAATAAACGCTCAACGACGGTACTGTGCTGGTCCTAGGCTAGACTGTGCTAGAGACGCGAGCCTAGAACACCAACAAAATCACGGCGCGGCACGTAAACAAGGGAAAAGCACACTCTGAATTTTTTTTTTCGCTCTTTTTTTTTGCGCTCTTTCTTTTTTTTGCGCTGCTTTTTTTTTGCGAAAAATCACTATAATGGCGAGTATCTCAAAACTCTTCCTAGCTCAAACTGACAGGATGGGCACGAAATTTTTCGACCAATTTTTTTTTCGACTGCCCGGACCCAAAAACTGGAAACGGGTCAAAAAAAACTTCCTATAATGGCACCTGTCTCAAAACACTCAGAAACACCTAAAAATAGGATAGCCAGAAATTTTTTCGAAAAATGCGTTTTCGAAAAATTTTGGGCCTAAACGGTGCGTGGCTACCAGACTCCGGCAAGGAAACACGAATCGGAATCTAGATGGATCTCGAAAACAAACCTAATATGACAAGAACTCGGATTGGTGGTGGATATATGTTGGTAGATGGCAGCGGTGGTGGTATATGACAGCTGTGGTGGTATATGGATACGGATTCGAAGCGGTGGCGGATAAGCGGTGGTGGTAGATGGCAGGGGTGATGATGATGGTGCGGCGGCGGCGTGACAACTTATGACCAGAACTCGAAACTGTAAAAGACTAGACTCTAAGACCAGCAACTAGACACGACGATGCAACCGCAAATTCAACAAAGCAAAACCCTAAAAAGATTATGCAAAGGCTCAGATTGGTTCGGATATGATGAACTAACCCTAATTTTTTTGGGGGGCTTTTTCGTGGACTGTAGGTATGAAGAACAGACTCGATCTAAACTAGGAAAACCTGTAAAATCTCACCGAGCAACCTGGAAATCTGATACCACTTGATAGAGGCAAAGGTGTCCCGTCTTTCGATGAGATGATGGATATCGCTTTGGTGGAAGTCGACTTTGACGATCCGACTACGAACGTGCGAGGACGTCGCGCCTTAGCAATCGCTAAACCAACTCCGAGAGGTTATTGACCACGCCGGAGCACGATCAACCTGACCACGAGGGTCTGTTTCCTGCGAGCAAACGAAGAACAAGCAAGAAACTGAGATTGCAATCTGGATATTGTGAATATAAGATGAAAGCTTTATTGATCAAGGTGGGGTTCTATGACGCCTTTATCTTATCGTTGAACACAAACGAAGTACGCGAAGTTGCAGCTATGGCGAACTTTTAATCTAAACAAAACCCAAAGTCTAAACGATGCCCTAAGGGCTGTATATATGGAGGAAGAGGGGGGGAATTTCGTGGCCCTTGGTGGAGGGGTCCGAAATCAACCCTATCTCTTGTTTCCCCACACATACGGACTCTAAAAATAGCCTATACTTATGTATTTCGAAATTACATGGGCCTGGCCCAATAATAAGGTGACGCAGCACCTAAAATAGCCTCGGGACGAAATTTATGAAGTGGCATCTTGTATATTTCGTCCAAGGCTTCATGCACCCATTATGGTGGCTTCAAAGTCCTGAAATCATCACTTGTAACTCCGTTCTTGTTCCCCTTGCGCATGCCATCATCTCCATGCTTGTTCTTGCTCCAATGTTCATCCTTCTCCAAGCTAGGCCCTTCATTTGTAAGCAAAACAAATGTATCCAATTTAGGCAGCATCATATTCTCATGAACATTAGAATCATTACCAAGAAACGAAAGTACCTGGTAATTTAGTTGGCGTGCACGAGCTCTAGTAATTGGTCCAGTATGTATAGCAGCAGGGGCTGTGGGTGTAACAATTGTATTGATGTCCTCATCACGTCTCCCGCGATCGACAAAGCCCATGAATTGACTCTGGATCCTGTCATGATTAGTAGAACAAGAAACAAACCCAAAAATGATGTTCCTATAACTACTAGGATGTGGTCGTAAAACGCTCACAGTAAAGCAAATATCAATGTCTTACAAGTTCTTACCATGCAGCAGGCGGTGATCGGCAACCAGCGGTGTCAAGTAACTCCGAATATTGAGTAAAGCGATTGCCAGGGGAGCGTACGTATACACGGTGTAGAAATATGTGGAGCTGGGTTGGCTATATATGGTAGCAAAAGATTAGCAATAATCAATTCAAAGATGCAATGTTGAATAAACGCTCAACGACGGTACTGTGCTGGTCCTAGGCTAAACCGGACTAGAGACGCGAGCCTAGAACACTAATAAGGTCACGGCGTAGCACAACTAGCATCAATGAAGGATACTAAGTAGCTCTTGACAGCAAGATATAAGTGAAGATCACAACGGCAGTGAAGATAATGATGAAAAACAACTGCCAAGCAGGATATACAACAACTCTCTCTCCAACTTTCCTCTTGAAAAGTTTGAGACAATTTTCTGATAAATTCTTTCAAAGAATGCTACTAACTCAAGCTTTCCAATGCAAAAAGAATCACTCAATTCCGAGTTGATATGAGGAGTCAAAGAATTCTAAAACTGGCCTGAAAAATTGGAACAAGCTGTGTTCACGAACTTCGGAGGGCAAAAAGACCTATTTAGAAGCCGATTTTGAGGTGTCAAATATTGAACTAGCTTCTGCAACTATTTAGATGCGGCTCGTCGCTATCTTCAATTTGAGTACTCACGGAGCCAAAACGGACTTCGTATGAGGAAGATACACCTGTTTTACTGAACAGTGCGCAAAACAGATTCCAATCCGAATTCAGGTACGAGATTGATTCTAGATAGATCCAATTTTTTTTTCTTCTCTCTTTTTTTTTTCTCACGCTTTTTTTTCTTTTTCTTCTCCTTTTTTTCTCTGACTTTTTTTTTCTCTCGTTTTTTTCTCTCTCTTTTTCTCCCTCTTTCCAAAACAAACTAGATCTCAACTATTATTATGACAATGAATGGTGGGTAGCACGTGGTGGAAATTGATGGATGGGTGGTGGACAGCGGAAGAGATAATGATGCAGCGGTGGCGTGACTAATGTGAAAAGAACTCGAAACTCTAAACGAACTAGACACTAAGACCAGCAACTCGACACGACGATGCAACCGATAATTCAACTATGCAAGCAATGAAAAGAAAATTGCAAAGGCTCAGATTGGCTTGGACCAAGGATGAATAGATCTAACTCTTTTTTGTGGCTTTTTCTTGGACAATAGGTAAGAAAATAAATCTAATCTAGGAAAACTGGAAATTCTCACCGAGCAACCTGAAAACTGATACCACTTGATAGAGGCAAAGGTGTCCCGTCTTTCGATGAGATGATGGATATCGCTTTGGTGGAAGTCGACTTTGACGATCCGACTATGAACGTGCGAGGACGTCGCGCCTTAGTGATGAGGACATGACTACCTTGGATATGACCAAAAATATTGCATATATGCATATTTGTCAGGTGATTTCTAGTGCAAACTATTCAATAATCTATTTATGTTATCCAGAACAAAAATACTTCACACATTTTTGTGTTTTGTCTAATTGCAGGTGTATGGGACATTTGTACAATCCACATATGAAGATAAGGAAGAAAGAGATGTTTATTTGCTGTCCAAAAAGTTCTCTCACGTCACTTTTGGCCCAAGAGAAGATAGAGTCCAAGTCTCTCACGTTCTGGATTCAGATTCGGACTGCACAGACATACGTGACTCAAAACGCACACAAGTTTTTCATACGGACTCCGAATTGGGTGATTCTTTCTTTGTTGGAAACTAGATTTCGTGCACTTTCCAACCCAATTGGAATCACCTTAAAATTCGTCCGGAGCGTTGAGTTGTGGACGAAACAATCTGATGCTGCAGCAGAATCCGAGTCAAACTACAAGTCCAAAGGTGTTACATCACCTCCACTTGGGCCCATTGGCCTTGTACGACCTAGATTTAGTTTTAGGCTGCCTTGGGACGTCCTCCCACCTCCTTGGCCGCCACCCCTTGCTCCTATATAAGTAGATCCATCTAGTAGCTTTTCCTTGGGATTTGTTTAGTTAAAAGTTAGCCATTGCAACTTCATGTACTTCGTTTGTGTCCCACGACCAGACCAAGACCGCTTCCGGATCCCCACCATTATCTATACTTCATATATATTCGCAATATTCAGATTGCTTTAACATATTCTTGCTCGTTCTTCGATTGCTTGCAGGAATAGACCTTCGTGGTCAGGTTGATCGTGCTCCAGCGTGGTCAATAACCTCTCGGAGTTGGTTTAGCGATTGCTAAGGCGCAACGTCGTGCACGTTTGTAGTCGGATCGTCAAAGTCGTCTCCACCAAATCGATAGTTATCATCTCATCGAAAGATCGGGACCCGCGCCTCTATCAAGTGGTATCAGTTTTCAGGTTCCTCGGTGAGAATTTCCAGTTTTTCCTAGATTAGATTTTTTTCTTACCTATTGTCCAAGAAAAAGCCACAAAAAAAAAGTTAGATCTGTTCATCCTTTATCCAAGCCAGTCTGAGCCTTTGCAATTTTCTATTCATTGTTTGCATTATTGAATTATCGGTTGCATCGCCGTGTCGAGTTGCTGGTCTTAGTGTCTAGTTCCTTTAGAGTTTCGAGTTCTGTTCACATTAGTCACGCAGCCGCTGCATCATTATCCCATCCGCTGTCCACCATCCAATCCACCAATTTCCACCACGTGCTACGCACTATTTATTGTCATAATCATAGTTGAGGTCACTCATATCTTCGCCTGATCGAATCTGCATCTTATCTAGTTTGTCTTGGAAAGAGGGAGAAAAAGAAGATAAAAAAAAGAGAGAAAAAAGGAAAGAAAAAAAAAGAAAAAGAGGGAGAAGAAAAAGAAAAAAAAAGCGTGAGAAAAAAAAGAGAGAAGAAAAAAAATTGGATCTATCTAGAATCAATCTCGTACCTGAATTCGGATTGGAATCTGTTTTGTGCACTGTTCAGTAAAACAGCTTGGCTATTGTTTCACATCATTATCTTTACTGCCGTTTTGATCTTCACTTATATCTTGCTGTCCAGAGCTACTTTGTATCCTTCATTGATGCTGGTTGTGCTACGACGTGACCTCATTAGTGTTCTAGGCTCGCGTCTCTAGTTCGGTCTAGCCTAGGACCAGCACAGTACCGTCGTTGAGCGTTTATTCAACATTGCATCTTTGAATTGATTATTGCTAATCTTTTGCTACCATATATAGCCAAACCAGCTCCACATATTTCTACACCGTGTATACGTACGCTCCCCTGGCAATCGCTTTACTCAATATTCGGAGTTACTTGACACCGCTGGTTGCCGATCACCGCCTGCTGCATGGTAAGAACTTGTAAGACATTGATATTTGCTTTACTGTGAGCGTTTTACCACCACATCCTAGTAGTTATAGGAACATTATTTTTGGGTTTTGTTTCTTGTTCTACTAATCATGACAGGATCCAGAGTCAATTCATGGGCTTTGTCGATCGCGGGAGACGTGCCACCACCTTTGCAAATACCACAACCGTCACGAGAGGTGCACAAACATCCAAATGCACATGATCAGGTTAATGTATCTATACCACCATTTAATGGCCGTTTTAAACCTGCTTTATATATTGAATGGGAGTTCGACATAAAAAATATATTTGCTTCCCATAATTTCAATGAACATAAAAAGGTTAAGGTTGCGGTTGGTTCTTTCACTGGTTATGCTTTGGTTTGGTGGAGTGAAAATTGTCGGTTACACCCTGATTATATACGTACTACTTGGGATGATTTGAAACTTGCCATGCAACATACTTTCGTCCCTGCTTATTATACTCGTGACATGATTAAGAAGTTGCAACACTTAAAACAAGGTAGTGAAACTGTAACAAAATATTATGATGATTTACAAACTACCTTGTTGCATTCCTCTTTAGAAGAAAGTGAAGATGATTTTATGGATAGATTTTGGGGAGGATTAAACCGTGATATTCAAGAGATACTAATTCATGAAGAGTGTTATCCTATGGACCATTTGTTTCATCTTGCTTGCAAAGCTGAACAGGAAATAAAACGACGTGTTGGCCACGAGGAGAACAAGCGCACGGTGCACATTCCAAGAGTTGATATGATTGTTCCTTCAACTATAGGCATACTATGACAACCACATCCGTTGTTGTCAGGACTACATCACCTCCACCATGTGACACATCGCCCCCGAGAGTGGCTACATCATCTGAGTTGATCATAAGAGGTAATGACAAAGGTACTGATCTTCCATCTCTACATGAGAATGATGAATGCCTTGTCAATTTGAATGCACCATCTGATGAGCTACCCACTACTTTGATCACACCACCTATTTTAGAGGACTACGTTGATAATTTGACTTTGCCATGTGATCAAACAACTGAAATACCAACAATTTTGAGTGCACCCATGGAATTAACTATTGATGCAAAAGAACCAATGTTTAATCATTTTGATATGACCTCTAATCTTGGTGATGATTCTGTGTTGAATGACTTATTGCATGTTTGCTTATTTAAGCTGATGAGGACATGACTACCTTGGATATGACCAAAAATATTGCATATATGCATATTTGTCAGGTGATTTCTAGTGCAAGCTATTCAATAATCTATTTATGTTATCCAGAACAAAAATACTTCACACACTTTTGTGTTTTGTCTAATTGCAGGTTTATGGGACATTTGTACAATCCACATATGAAGATAAGGAAGAAAGAGATGTTTATTTGCTGTCCAAAAAGTTCTCTCACGTCACTTTTGGCCCAAGAGAAGATAGAGTCCAAGTCTCTCACGTTCTGGATTCAGATTCGGACTGCACAGACATACCTAACTCAAAACGCACACAAGTTCTTCATACGCACTCCGAATTGGGTGATTCTTTTTTTGTTGAAAACTAGATTTCGTGCACTTTCCAACCCAATTGGAATCACCTTCAAATTCGTCCGGAGCGTTGAGTTGTGGACGAAATAATCTGATGTTGCAGCAGAATCCGAGTCAAACTACAAGTCCAAAGGTGTTACATCACCTCCACTTGGGCCCATTGGCCTTGTACGACCTAGATTTAGTTTTAGGCTGCCTTGGGACGTCCTCCCACCTCCTTGGCCGCCACCCCTTGCTCCTATATAAGTAGATCCATCTAGTAGCTTTTCCTGGGGATTTGTTTAGTTAAAAGTTAGCCATTGCAACTTCGTGTACTTCGTTTGTGTCCAACGACCAGACCAAGACCGCTTACGGATCCCCACCATTATCAATACCTCATATATATTTGCAATATTCAGATTGCTTTTATCATATTCTTGCTCGTTCTTCGATTGCTTGCAGGAATAGACCTCGTGGTCAGGCTGACCGTGCTTTCGGCATCGTCAGTAACCTCAGGAGATTGGTTTAGCGATTGCTAAGGCGCAACGTCGTGCTCATTTGTAGTCGGATCGTCAAAGTCGTCTCCACCAAATCGATAGTTACCATCTCATCGAAAGATCGGGACACCCCGCCTCTATCAAAAGCATGTTGTAGCATGTAAATTTGATGCAAGTAAGGTTTATTCACCAATGTTGGGATGGTTTAATGATGAACATTGTCAATCTTTTGAAATGAATAAGAGCTTCACTTATATGTGCAAACTGAGTTGCAATATTTTCATGCCTTCTACTTCTTGTGCTAATTTTTTGGCTTTAGATTTTATGAACTATGCAAGTTACTCATCTATTCATGTGTCATATATGCAAAAATCAAGGGAAGTAAAAATGGATGACATATACATATACAACATGTACACCTTGTCTCTTTTGTTAGCCACATTTCAGATTAAGCAACGCCGAGGACGGCTTTATTTTCAAGAAGGGGAGGATGATGAGGACATGACTACCTTGGATATGACCAAAAATATTGCATATATGCATATTTGTGAGGTGATTTCTAGTGCAAACTATTCAATAATCTATTTGTGTTATCCAGAACAAAAATACTTCACACACTTTTGTGTTTTGTCTAATTGCAGGTGTATGGGACATTTATACAATCCACATATGAAGATAAGGAAGAAAGAGATGTTTATTTGCTGTCCAAAAAGTTCTCTCACGTCACTTTTGGCCCAAGAGAAGATAGAGTCCAAGTCTCTCACGTTCTGGATTCAGATTCGGACTGCACAGACATACCTGACTCAAAACGCACACAAGTTTTTCATACGGACTCCGAATTGGGTGATTTTTTTTTGTTGGAAACTAGATTTCGTGCACTTTCCAACCCAATTGGAATCACCTTCAAATTCGTCCGGAGCGTTGAGTTGTGGACGAAACAATCTGATGCTGCAGCAGAATCCGAGTCAAACTACAAGTCAAAAGGTGTTACATCACCTCCACTTGGGCCCATTGGCCTTGTACGACCTAGATTTAGTTTTAGGCTGCCTTGGGACGTCCTCCCACCTCCTTGGCCGCCACCCCTTGCTCCTATATAAGTAGATCCATCTAGTAGCTTTTCCTTGGGTTTTGTTTAGATTAAAAGTTCGCCATAGCTGCAACTTCGCGTACTTCGTTTGTGTTCAACGACCAGACAAAGGCGTCACAGAACCCCACCTTGATCAATAAAGCTTTCATCTTATATTCGCAATATCCAGATTGCAATCTCAGTTTCTTGCTTGTTCTTCGTTTGCTCGCAGGAAACAGACCCTCGTGGTCAGGTTGATCGTGCTCCGACGTGGTCAATAACCTCTCGGAGTTGGTTTAGCGATTGCTAAGGCGCGACGTCCTCGCACGTTCGTAGTCGGATCGTCAAAGTCGACTTCCACCAAAGCGAAATCCACCATCTCATCGAAAGACGGGACACCTTTGCCTCTATCACAATGTTTAATCATTTTGATATGACCTCTAATCTTGGTGATGATTCTGTGTTGAATGACTTATTGCATGTTTGCTTATTTAAGCATGTTGTAGCATGTAAATTTGATGCAAGTAAGGTTTATTCACCAATGTTGGGATGGTTTAATGATGAACATTGTCAATCTTTTGAAATGAATAAGAGCTTCACTTATATGTGCAAACTGAGTTGCAATATTTTCATGCCTTCTACTTCTTGTGCTAATTTTTTGGCTTTAGATTTTATGAACTATGCAAGTTACTCATCTATTCATGTGTCATATATGCAAAAATCAAGGGAAGTAAAAATGGATGACATATACATATACAACATGTACACCCTGTCTCTTTTGTTAGCCACATTTCAGATTAAGCAACGCCGAGGACGGCTTTATTTTCAAGAAGGGGAGGATGATGAGGACATGACTACCTTGGATATGACCAAAAATATTGCATATATGCATATTTGTCAGGTGATTTCTAGTGCAAACTATTCAATAATCTATTTATGTTATCCAGAACAAAAATACTTCACACATTTTTGTGTTTTGTCTAATTGCAGGTGTATGGGACATTTGTACAATCCACATATGAAGATAAGGAAGAAAGAGATGTTTATTTGCTGTCCAAAAAGTTCTCTCACGTCACTTTTGGCCCAAGAGAAGATAGAGTCCAAGTCTCTCACGTTCTGGATTCAGATTCGGACTGCACAGACATACGTGACTCAAAACGCACACAAGTTTTTCATACGGACTCCGAATTGGGTGATTCTTTTTTTGTTGGAAACTAGATTTCGTGCACTTTCCAACCCAATTGGAATCACCTTAAAATCCGTCCGGAGCGTTGAGTTGTGGACGAAACAATCTGATGCTGCAGCAGGATCCGAGTCAAACTACAAGTCTAAAGGTGTTACATCACCTCCACTTGGGCCCATTGGCCTTGTACGACCTAGATTTAGTTTTAGGCTGCCTTGGGACGTCCTCCCACCTCCTTGGCCGCCACCCCTTGCTCCTATATAAGTAGATGATAGAGGCTAAGGTGTCCCGTCTTTCGATGAGATGATGGATATCGCTTTGGTGGAAGTCGACTTTGACGATCCGACTACGAACGTGCGAGGACGTCGCGCCTTAGCAATCGCTAAACCAACTCCGAGAGGTTATTGACCACGCCGGAGCACGATCAACCTGACCACGAGGGTCTGTTTCCTGCGAGCAAACGAAGAACAAGCAAGAAACTAAGATTGCAATCTGGATATTGCGAATATAAGATGAAAGCTTTATTGATCAAGGTGGGGTTCTGTGACGCCTTTGTCTGGTCGTTGAACACAAACGAAGTACGCGAAGTTGCAGCTATGGCGAACTTTTAATCTAAACAAAACCCAAAGTCTAAACGATGCCCTAAGGGCTGTATATATGGAGGAAGAGGGGGGAATTTCGTGGCCCTTGGTGGAGGAGTCCGAAATCAACCCTATCTCTTGTTTCCCCACACAT
>NW_021259340.1:0-1230 GCF_002162155.2 Triticum dicoccoides | reverse complement strand
GTTCTTTCATAAGTCCGGATTAGCTCTTATGAAGATACTCTTTCTCCTTGAACAAATCAGTCAGTGGCTTGGTGTGCTAGGATACACATATGGAATGAAGATGATCAGTCTATCAAACCACAGAATACTTCGCACGTGCATAACTGACTTGGGATGGTTCCAGAGGAGGTAAAAACATGCTTTCTCGAATTCACGGCGGCAACTTACATCAAATGCACGTGAATCAAAGGAAGTCACTTCTTTCATCCAAACATATACCTCAGAGACGGAACTCGAAGGCATTGTTTACAAAGTTTCCAACACTAGCTTAATGTCCAACAGAATCATGGAGAAGATAAGGATGTTGTCGATGAGCTCAACAACAACTCATCGGAATTCCCATATCACTGGACTTCCACCATCGTGTGAACACGGTGATAGCATTGGTCAGACCCATAAGAATATAATGGTGTATGCTCGAGGAAACCCACGAGTAAGACAACATTACGAATATCGTTGGTTCTGATTTGATTTCACGATAGCCCATACTCAAATCAAAGATTGGATAAGATAATAGATCCAGCAACTGATCACAGGGACCAATCGATGAAGATATCACCTTTCTTCAACACACACTACACAAGAATATCCCTTTGGAACGAACTAAGTTAGGCAAGCTTTTATCTTCCAACTCTCCAAGTTGCTGTTCAGCTTAACCATCTAGCTCAGGGGTATCCAACACAGACTCTCGGAGAAGGGGTGGTTTACAAGGATAAACTAACTTGATTACGAGCTCAACATAGCGGTCGGGTGACGACCCGGTGATACTTCCGAGAAGATAATCGGAAAATCACAACCACCGATATGCTATTAAGCTCAGGAACAATCTTGCTTTTCAGGGCAAGACGATATGATCAACAGAGCGAGGGATTGGCACAATCCTAACTCATTGATCGAAGGGTGCACCGGAAAGATGGACAAGGTAGCACGATCAATCTTAGAATGGTGATTCAAGAACCAACACGCTAAGAATGAAATTATTGCCCTTTTACTACCAAGCAACGAGGTTGCTAGGAGTATTGATTTCACACATCACGATTCACTTGTCGGTATTCCGGTTGCATCAACACGAGGGCCGAGGAATGACTAATGATGGTGAGAAGTATCACTACGTCAAAATTCATGAGAGTTGGTGCAGTTCTCATGACAATTCTGACATAAAGGGGGTAATACTCCAAGGTAGAACAGAAC
>NW_021259339.1:0-1096 GCF_002162155.2 Triticum dicoccoides | reverse complement strand
GGAGCGTTGAGTTGTGGACGAAACAATCTGATGCTGCAGCAGAATCCGAGTCAAACTACAAGTCCAAAGGTGTTACATCACCTCCACTTGGGCCCATGAGCCTTGTACGACCTAGGGTTAGTTTTAGGCTGCCTTGGGACGTCCTCCCACCTCCTTGGCCGCCACCCCTTGCTCCTATATAAGTAGATCCATCTAGTAGCTTTTTCCTTGGGATTTGTTTAGTTAAAAGTTAGCCAATGCAACTTCGTGTACTTCGTTTGTGTCCAACGATCAGACCAAGACCGCTTACGGATCCCCACCATTATCAATACCTCATATATATTTGCAATATTCAGATTGCTTTATCATATTCTTGCTCGTTCTTCGATTGCTTGCAGGAATAGACCTTCGTGGTCAGGCTGACCGTGCTTCCGGCATCGTCAGTAACCTCAGGAGATTGGTTTAGCGATTGCTAAGGCGCAACGTCGTGCACGTTTGTAGTCGGATCGTCAAAGTCGTCTCCACCAAATCGATAGTTATCATCTCATCGAAAGATCGGGACCCTCTCCTCTATCATCTTCCATCTTCGGAGAAGGTTAATTTTGATGCTAAACAACGTGCTGAATTGATTTTAAAAATGCATGAGTTAACTAAGGAAAACATTGAGGGCATGAATGCTAAATATAAACTTGCTGGAGATAAGGGTAGAAAACATGTTGTGTTTGCACCTGGAGATCTTGTTTGGTTACATTTGCGTAAGGATAGATTTCCTGATTTGCGCAAATCAAAGTTAATGCCACGTGCTGATCGTCCCTTTAACGTGTTAGAGAAAATAAATGATAATGCATATAAACTTGAGCTGCCTGCAGATTTTGGGGTTAGTCCCACTTTTAACATTGCAGATTTGAAGCCTTATTTGGGTGAGGAAGATGAACTTCCGTCGAGGACGACTTCATTTCAAGAAGGGGAGGATGATGAGGACATCAATACAATTGTTACACCCACAGCCCCTGCTGCTATACATACTGGACCAATTACTAGAGCTCGTGCACGCCAACTAAATTACCAGGTACTTTCGTTTCTTGGTAATGATTCTAATGTTCATGAGAATATGATG
>NW_021259338.1:0-962 GCF_002162155.2 Triticum dicoccoides | reverse complement strand
GGGGGGGCTTGCCTGGTTGCTCTGGCAAGAGAGAGGGGTCGTCAACTCCGTAGTCGAACTGGTCAGCAGCAGCGTCGGTCTCGTAGTCTACCGGAGAGAAGAGGGGGAAGACATAATGAATACAGAGCAAACAAAGCATCACAAAATATAACAAGGCAATACGCGGTGTTCGGTGTGCCCTAACGCGGTAGTAGGTGATACCGATGAAGGGGGGAAAACATCCGGGAAAGTATTCCCGGTGTTTCGTGTTTTCTGACAGATAAACCGGAGGGAGAAAGTTGCGGGTTTGATATGTTAGGGGTGCGTGGTGGACGAACGGGCTACGTATCCGGGTTCGTCTCTTCGTTCTGAGCAACTTTCATGTACAAACTTTTTCCATCCGAGCTACGGTTTATTTTATATTAATTTTAAAAGATTTAATTCATTTTTAGGATTTATTTAATTATTTAAATTCAACATTATCCAGAACAGTGCACGCTGACGTCAGCATGACATCAGCATGATGTCAGCAGTCAACAAGGGCGTTGACTGGTCAACTGACATGTGGGTCCCGCATGTCATTGACTATTTTAATTAATTAAGTTAATCAATTAATTAGGTTAATTAGTTACTTTAAAAAGAATTAATTAAGTTAATTATTTAGTTAATTAATTAATTAATATTTAATTTTATCTATCTATTTACTTATTTATTTATTTAATTAATTTTTTTCCCTTTTTTTTTCTTTTTTTTTAGAAACCGTTCTGGGGCGGGGCCCCCTAGTCAGTGGCCCGGGGGGCCTAGCGGGTGCTGGGTACGGGGTGCGGCGTTGTAGGCGCCCGACCCGGGCGACGAACCACAGGAGCGGAGAGGGGGGGCGATGCAGCACGGCGTCGGGCGCCGTAGATGGCCGTGGCGAGGCCACGGCGGGGCGGGGCCGTGGCAAGGCAAACGGTCGACGGAGGAGGGCGCCGAGAGGAGGC
>NW_021259337.1:0-1500 GCF_002162155.2 Triticum dicoccoides | reverse complement strand
AATATCAGATTTGGTGGCAAATAAACATGCACTTTTCAATTTAATTTCAGAAGCAACACTAGATGGTTTATTGTTAGGCTTCATTTGTTGCTCAAATTCTTTTGCCACAATCTGATTTTCACTCTTATTCGTCTCCTGTTTTGCTTTATTAGCTCTATTAATATCATCTTTCAAAATGGAATCAGGAGTCATAGGAAGCAAAGTAATATTTTTATCCTTATGAACAAGAGTATAGTGATTGTTTCTACCATGGTGTACAGAATTTTTATCAAATTGCCATGGTCTACCAAGTAATAAGGAACATGCTTGCATAGGTACCACATCACAATCAACATAATCAGCATATGTAGAGATACTAAAATGCACACGAACAGTACGTGTTACCTTAACCTTGCCGCTGTTGTTGAACCATTGCTTCAAATAAGGATGTGGATGTGGTCTTGTGGTGAGAGAAAGCTTCTCCACCATCTCCATGCTAGCCAAGTTGTTGCAGCTCCCTCCGTCTATTATGACGCGCACAGAACGTTCCTTCACAACTCCCTTGGTATGGAACAAATTGTGCCTCTGATTTTGCTCAGCTTGTGTGACCTGCACACTCAAAACACGTTGAGCAACTAAACATTCATACCTGTCAGCGTCTTCAGGAGCCATGTATTGCGTCTCATGATCAGAATCATCTCCACCATGTTCTTCACGTGTAATAAGAGACAATGTCTCCTCATCATAGTCACTAGCGGACTCATATCCACCATCCGCGGTAGCAATCATCACACGCGGAGATTTGCATTCCCTCGCATAATGACCTCCTCCCTTACAACGACGACAAATAATATCACTTGTGTGCCCTGTTGATGCCATGGAAGAAGAAAAACGCTGTGCAGGACCCGCAGGTGCGCTCTTGGAAGATAATGGTGGTTGTGCCTGTTTTCTTGTATCACGGCTGGAGGTGGCACCGGATGGAGGTGCTGGTGCAGTTGAAGTAGAAGATGCACGCGGCGTCCATGAGGAAGGTCGGCCTGCAGAAAAGTTAGTTCGTGCCAATGCTTGTCGATCCTGCACTTCACGTTCAGCTTTACAAGCAAGATGGAATAAACGAGTGATATTAGTATACTCATTATAGTCTAGAATGGTCTGAATCTCTCTATTTAATCCACCCAGAAAACGTGCAAGCATAGCTTCATTCTCCTCAACAATACCACATCTAATCATGCCAGTTTGTAATTCCTGATAATATTCTTCTACAGAATTTTTCCCTTGTCTTAAACGCTGCAATTTTTGAAGCAATTCACGTTGATAATATGGTGGAACCCAACGCGTACGCATAGCAGTTTTCAAAGCAGCCCAAGTAGTTGGAATAGGATATAATCTACAATGTTCAGACCACCATACACATGCAAAACTAGTGAAAGCACAAACGGCAGCAGCAACTCGTCTCTCCTCAGGATATTGTAAACATGTAAATCGTTGTTCAGTTTCTAACTCCCAAGTAAGATATATATC
>NW_021259336.1:0-1990 GCF_002162155.2 Triticum dicoccoides | reverse complement strand
ATCGTCCCAACTGGGCTCCACTACTGATCAACATGAAACGAAACATAGCAACAACCAAGGTCTTTGTTGAGCTCCCATCTGAGCTCAGTTGCATCATCTGCACTGGTATCATCGGCACCTGCAACTGTTGTTATAGTATCTGGTGAGTCACGAGGACTCAGCAATCTCAAAACCCGCGAGATCAAGACTATTTAAGCTTATGGATAGGAAAGGGTAATGAGGTGGAGTTGCAGCAAGCACTAAGCAAATATGGTGGCTAACATATGCAAATAAGAGCGAGAAGAGAAGCAAAGGAACGGTCGTGAAACTAGCAATGATCAAGAAGTGATCCTGAACTCCTACTTACGTCAAACATAACTCAGAAACCGTGTTCACTTCCCGGACTCCGCCGAAAAGAGACCATCACGGCTACACACGCGGTTGATGCGTTTTAGTTCGAATCTGGTGTCAAGTTATCTACAACCGGACATTAACAAATTCCCATCTACCTCATAACCGCGGGCACGGCTTTCGAAAGATAATATACCCTGCAGGGGTGTCCCAACTTAGCCCATCACAAGCTCTCACGGTCAACGAAGGATATACCTTCTCTCAGGAAGACCCGATCAGACTCGGAATCCCGGTTCGCAAGACATTTCGACAATGGTAAAACAAGACCAGCAAAGCCTCCCGATGCGCCGACAAATCCCGATAGGAGCTGCACATATCTCGTTCTCAGGGCAACACCGGATGAGACTAGCTATGAGTAAAACCAGCCCTCAAGTTTCCCCGAGGTGGCCCCGCAGGCAGCTCATTTTGGGCCAACACTCGAAGGAGCACTGGTCCGGGGGGGTTAAAATAAAGATGACCCTTGAGTCTGCAGAACCCAAGGGAAAAAGGCTTAGGTGGCAAATGGTAAAACCAAGGTTGGGCCTTGCTGGAGGAGTTTTATTCAGAGCAAACTGTCAAGGGGGTCCCATAAATCACCCAACCGTGTAAGGAACGCAAAATCCGGGAACATAACACCGGTATGACGGAAACTAGGGCGGCAAGAGTGGAACAAAACACCAGGCATAAGGCCGAGTCTTCCACCCTTTACCAAGTATATAGATGCATTAATTAAATAAGAGATAGTGTGATATCCTAACATAATCCTGTCCATCATGGAGCAATCTTCAACTTCACCTGCAACTAACAATGCTATAAGAGGGGCTGAGCAAAAGCGGTAACATAGCCAAGCAACGGTTTGCTAGGAGGGGTGAAAAGGTTAGAGGCTGACATGGCAATATGGGAGGCATGGTAAACAAGTGATAGGTAGCGCAGCATAGCGATAGAACGGAGCAACTAGCAAGCAAAGATAGAAGTGATATCAAGGGTAATGGTCATCTTGCCTGAAATCCTGATAGGAAGAAGAATGAGTCCATGAAGAAGACAAACGGACGTAGTCGAACGAATCCTCACAACTCCGGAACAAAACCGAAGCTAACAAGAGAAGCAAACCGGAAAGAAGCAAACGATGCGGTAAACACACAAGCATAATCATGGCATGATGCACAATCAAGTATGATGCATGTCCGGTTTAATGATGTTGGGGAACATAGTAATTTCAAAAAAAAAATCCTACGCACACGCAAGATCATGGTGATGGCATAGCAACGAGAGGGGAGAGTGTATGTCCACGTACCCTCGTAGACCGTAAGCGGAAGCGTTAGCACAACGCGATTGATATAGTCGTACGTCTTCATGATCCGACCGATCCAAGCACCGAACGTACGGCACCTCCGAGTTCAGCACACGTTCAGCTCGATGACGATCCCCGGACTCTGATCCAGCAAAGTGTCGGGGATGAGTTCCGTCAGCACGACGGCATGGTGACGATGATGATGCTTCACCGGCGCAGGGCTTCGCCTAAGCTCCGCGACGATATGACCGAGGTGGAATATGGTGGAGGGGGGCACCGCACACGGCTAAGGAACAATCACGTAGATCAACTTGTGTGTTATGGGGTGCC
>NW_021259335.1:0-1421 GCF_002162155.2 Triticum dicoccoides | reverse complement strand
TATGACCTCTAATCTTGGTGATGATTCTGTGTTGAATGACTTATTGCATGTTTGCTTATTTAAGCATGTTGTAGCATGTAAATTTGATGCAAGTAAGGTTTATTCACCAATGTTGGGATGGTTTAATGATGAACATTGTCAATCTTTTGAAATGAATAAGAGCTTCACTTATATGTGCAAACTGAGTTGCAATATTTTCATGCCTTCTACTTCTTGTGCTAATTTTTTGGCTTTAGATTTTATGAACTATGCAAGTTACTCATCTATTCATGTGTCATATATGCAAAAATCAAGGGAAGTAAAAATGGATGACATATACATATACAACATGTACACCTTGTCTCTTTTGTTAGCCACATTTCAGATTAAGCAACACCGAGGACGGCTTTATTTTCAAGAAGGGGAGGATGATGAGGACATTACTACCTTGGATATGACAAAAAATATTGCATATATGCATATTTGTCAGGTGATTTCTAGTGCAAACTATTCAATAATATATTTATGTTATCCAGAACAAAAATACTTCACACACTTTTGTGTTTTGTCTAATTGCAGGTGTATGGGACATTTGTACAATCCACATATGAAGATAAGGAAGAAAGAGATGTTTATTTGCTGTCCAAAAAGTTCTCTCACGTCACTTTTGGCCCAAGAGAAGATAGAGTCCAAGTCTCTCACGTTCTGGATTCAGATTCGGACTGCACAGACACACCTGATTTCGTGCACTTTCCAACCCAATTGGAATCACTTTCAAATTCGTCCGGAGCGTTGAGTTGTGGACGAAACAATCTGATGCTGCAGCAGAATCCGAGTCAAACTACAAGTCCAAAGGTGTTACATCACCTCCACTTGGGCTCATTGGCCTTGTACGGCCTAGATTTAGTTTTAGGCTGCCTTGGGACGTCCTCCCACCTCCTTGGCCGCCACCCCTTGCTCCTATATAAGTAGATCCATGATAGAGGCGAGGGTGTCCCGATCTTTCGATGAGATGATAACTATCGATTTGGTGGAGACGACTTTGACGATCCGACTACAAACGTGCACGACGTTGCGCCTTAGCAATCGCTAAACCAATCTCCTGAGGTTATTGACCACGCCGGAGCACGATCAACCTGACCACGAAGGTCTATTCCTGCAAGCAATCGAAGAATGAGCAAGAATATGATAAAAGCAATCTGAATATTGCGAATATATATGAAGTATTGATAAAGGTGGGGATCCGTAAGCGGTCTTGGTCTGGTCGTTGGACACAAACGAAGTACACGAAGTTGCAATGGCTAACTTTTAACTAAACAAATCCCAAGGAAAAGCTACTAGATGGATCTACTTATATAGGAGCAAGGGGTGGCGGCCAAGGAGGTGGGAGGACGTCCCAAGGCAGCCTAAAACTAAATCTAGGTCGTACAAGGCCAATGGGC
>NW_021259334.1:0-1289 GCF_002162155.2 Triticum dicoccoides | reverse complement strand
ATGAGATCTCGGACGTCACGAGGAGTTCCGGAATGGTCCGGAGGTAAAGATTTATATATAGGAAGTCCTGTTTCGGCCATCGGGACAAGTTTCGGGGTCATCGGTATTGTACCGGGACCACCGGAAGGGTCCCGGGGGCCCACCGGGTGGGGCCACCTGCCCCGGGGGGCCACATGGGCTGTAGGGGGTGCGCCTTGGCCTACATGGGCCAAGGGCACCAGCCCCAAGAGGCCCATGCGCCTAGGGAACCCTAGAGGGAAGAGTCCTCAAGGGGGAAGGCACCTCCGAGGTGCCTTGGGGAGGATGGACTCCTCCCCCCCTCTTAGCCGCACCCCTTCCTTGGAGGAAGGGGCAAGGCTGCGCCTCCCCCCTCTCCCTTGCCCCTATATATAGTGGAGGGGAGGGAGGGCATCCATACCTGAGCCCTTGGCGCCTCCCTCCCTCCCGTGACACCTCCTCCTCTCCCGTAGGTGCTTAGTGAAGCCCTGCAGGATTGCCACGCTCCTCCATCACCACCACGCCGTTGTGCTGCTGCTGGATGGAGTCTTCCTCAACCTCTCCCTCTCTCCTTGCTGGATCAAGGCGTGGGAGACATCGTCGAGCTGTACGTGTGTTGAACGCGGAGGTGCCGTCCGTTCGGCACTAGGATCATCGGTGATCTGAATCACGACGAGTACGACTCCATCAACCCCGTTCACTTGAACGCTTCCGCTTAGCGATCTACAAGGGTATGTAGATGCACTCTCCTCTCCTTTCTACTCGTTGCTGGTCTCTCCATAGATAGATCTTGGTGATACGTAGGAAATTTTTTGAATTTCTGCTACGTTCCCCAACAGTGGCATCATGAGCTAGGTCTATTGCGTAGATTCTTTGCACGAGTAGAACACAAAGTAGTTGTGGGCGTCGATATTATTCAATATGCTTGCCGTTACTAGTCTTATCTTGATTCGGCGGCATCGTGGGATGAAGCGGCCCGGACCAACCTTACACGTACGCTTACGTGAGACCGGTTCCACCGACAAACATGCACTAGTTGCATAAGGTGGCTGGCGGGTGTCTGTCTCTCCCACTTTAGTCGGATCGGATTCGATGAAAAGGGTCCTTATGAAGGGTAAATAGAAATTGGCATATCACGTTGTGGTTCATGCGTAGGTAAGAAACGTTCTTGCTAGAAACCCATAGCAGCCACGTAAAACATGCAAACAACAATTAGAGGACGTCTAACTTGTTTTTGCAGGGTATGCTATGTGATGTGATATGGCCAAAAAGGATGTGATGAATGATATATG
>NW_021259333.1:0-1434 GCF_002162155.2 Triticum dicoccoides | reverse complement strand
GCATGCCATCATCTCCATGCTTGTTCTTGCTCCAATGTTCATCCTTCTCCAAGCTAGGCCCTTCATTTGTAAGCAAAACAAATGTATCCAATTTAGGCAGCATCATATTCTCATGAACATTAGAATCATTACCAAGAAACGAAAGTACCTGGTAATTTAGTTGGCGTGCACGAGCTCTAGTAATTGGTCCAGTATGTATAGCAGCAGGGGCTGTGGGTGTAACAATTGTATTGATGTCCTCATCATCCTCCCCTTCTTGAAATGAAGTCGTCCTCGACGGAAGTTCATCTTCCCCACCCAAATAAGGCTTCAAATCTGCAATGTTAAAAGTGGGACTAACCCCAAAATCTGCAGGCAGCTCAAGTTTATATGCATTATCATTTATTTTCTCTAACACCTTAAAGGGACCATCAGCACGTGGCATTAGCTTTGATTTGCGCAAATCAGGAAATCTATCCTGATGCAAATGTAACCAAACAAGATCTCCAGGTGCAAACACAACATGTTTTCTACCCTTATCTCCAGCAAGTTTATATTTAGCATTCATACGCTCAATGTTTTCCTCAGTTAACTCATGCATTTTTAAAATCAATTCAGCACGTTGTTTAGCATCAAAATTAACCTTCTCCGAAGATGGAAGAGGCAACAAATCAATAGGTGCACGAGGTAGGAAACCATACACAACTTCAAAAGGGCACATCTTAGTAGTAGAATGCAATGAACGATTATAAGCAAATTCAATATGAGGCAAGCATTCCTCCCACATTTTCTTATTATTCTTCAAAACAGCCCTAAGCATAGTAGACAATGTTCTATTGACTACTTCAGTTTGTCCATCAGTTTGGGGGTGACAAGTAGTACTACAAAGCAGTTTAGTCCCCAACTTAGCCCATAAACATCTCCAAAAGTGGCTAAGAAATTTAGTATCACGATCTGAAACAATAGTATTTGGCACACCATGCAAACGAATAATTTCACGAAAGAACAAATCAGCAACATTAACAGCATCATCGCTTTTATGACATGGTATAAAGTGTGCCATTTTCGAGAATCTATCCACGACAACAAATATGCTATCCCTCCCCTTCTTTGTTCGAGGTAAACCTAAAACAAAGTCCATAGATATATCCTCCCAAGGAACACTAGGTACATGCAAAGGCATATATAAACCATGAGGATTGAGTCGTGACTTAGCTTTTTGACATGTAGTGCAGCGAGCAATAAAACGCTCAACATCCCGTCTCATCTTTGGCCAAAAGAAATGTGTAGCAAGTACGTCCTCCGTCTTCTTCACGCCAAAGTGTCCCATTAATCCTCCTCCATGCGCCTCCTGCAACAACAAAAGACGAACGGAGCTAGCTGGAATGCATAGCTTGTTAGCACGAAACACAAATCCATCGTTAACAACAAACTTGTTCCACATTCTTCCTTCTT
>NW_021259332.1:0-1824 GCF_002162155.2 Triticum dicoccoides | reverse complement strand
CTCCGAAGGCTGCATGGGGGGTTAATTATGTCAAAATAACTTCAGCAGTACCGTGTGAAAAGAAAACGCGTTGCTGCTAAAATCCGTAGCAGTAGCGCGCTCCTCACAAACTCGCTACTGCTAAGTTAGGCCCGCCCTGTGGACAAGTTCCAACTTAGCAGTAGCACCCTATCCTAAAAGCGCGCTACTACTAATTTGATAGCAGTAGCGCGGTTTGCAGAAGGGCGCTACTACTATACCTAGTATGTCGGCAACGGTGTGGCAATTATAGTAGTAGCGAGTTTTATTCCTGCCGCGCTACTGCTAAGTGGATAGCAGTAGCACCCTTTCTTACCAAGCGCTACTGCTAAGTAATAGTAGCGCCTCACTTTAACACGCGCTAATGGTGAGATTATGTGTATAAGGTTTTTCCTAGTAGTGTTTAGTTATAGAAGTGCATGCTCTAACCAATGCAAATAAAAAATCGATTTAATTGAAGAGACTAGGCAATACATTTATACATCAACACTTCGCTCACGTGTGGCTCCCTCATGCCTAAACATGGACCGTGAGTGAGCTGCAATTTAATTGCGTCAGCCGGTTCTTGAACTCAAGACGTCTTGGCTCTGATATCATGTAGAAGTGCATGCTCTAGCCAATGCAAAAAGAAAACCGATCTGATGGCAGAGCCTAGGCAATACATTTATACATGTACATCAGTTTTGCAGCAAAAGCATTCACCACACATGTTGCATGATTATCCTAAGTCCACGTATATGGGCTTAATTAACCAGATACCGTAAGCATTCAACATCCAACGGAACACTACAATAAGTTGATTCACATTCCATTCATTTATTCCCAGTAAGCATGCATCGGACACATCTGTAACACATAGCGGGCAATAAAAGCGTCTTCTCCCCAGATGATATTGTATAGGCTCGGTAACTAAAGGATCCCGCAGATTGTCAAAAAAAAAAACTAAAGGATCCCGCAGCCACGTATATATCTTCCCCAAATCTCATTTCAAGACACTTGCCTTCTGAGAAGGAACCTCTGCTAAAAAAGTTCAGCCTTAACTGTCATCAAGCCATTCCATAGTGGAGAGAGTCCGATGATATTGCCAACACTTTAGCCCCTAACTGTGGTCCACCCGGTCAACACCACCATCGTGTCCTTATGCCGCAACCAGCTCTCGCCTTACATGTCGCGTCGCGCCACGAATCTTTTTAGTCGGTACGAACCGGTGACGTCCCACGGCGGCTTCGTCGTCCTCCGTCACGAGCACATCAACGCGCGACCCAAATCCAAGCGCTCCTCTGACATGTGCGTGTATGATCACATGATTGGCAACCACACCTTCCTCTCAAGACCGACAGGTATCAAGAGTACCAAGAACAACTTGCAAGTGTACGTCCTACTCACCGCGGCGGCCGACATAGACTGTTCCTTCATGCTACTCTTCTTCGATCTCTACGGATGGAGCATCAAAGTACAGGCCGCCACATCCTCTAGTACCTGGGCACCAGTCACGACTCATGCGAGCAACCCGGACTTTCCATGGATGTTTGTCTGGGGGAGAAGTGCCCCCGCCATCCTCCACGGCGGTGCCATCCACTGGCTAGTGTTCGATGATATGCACACCCTCACTTACGTTGTGTGCATGGGGTCGCCCAGAATGGTGAAGCTCCCTCCTACAAAATGCACAGGAAAGAACCTGATAGGAATCTACTCAAACTACTCGCCATAGAGGGGTTCAAGATATCTGTGTGGCTACAACTCTTACGGTCCCAGCAGGTGGTGGTGGTGGTGTTGGGGATCGTAGCAGAAATTTAAAATTTTCTA
>NW_021259331.1:0-1087 GCF_002162155.2 Triticum dicoccoides | reverse complement strand
GGGTGCGTTTACGTATCGGTCATCAACACTCATGGTTTTTGTCGATTCTGACTCGTTTCATGGACTATTACTCACCGTTTTGGGGTCCCGAAGAGATTTCCATAGTTGTTGAACCCCAAGGTGCGCTTACATGTATGTCATCAACAATCGCAGTTTGGGCCGAATTTTGGCCCATTTCTTGGACTATTACTTAGTTTCGGGGGTCCTGGAGTGATTTCCACAATTTAGGAACCCCGTGGTGCGTTTACGTTTTGGTCATCAACACTCACAATTTTGGCCGATTCTGGTCCGTTTCGTGCACTATTACTCGCCGCTTTGGGGTCCCAGAGCGATTTCCATGGTTGTTGAACTCCAAGGTGCACTTACGTGTCTGTCATCAACATTCATAGTTTTTGCCAATTCTGGCCCGTTTCTTGGACTATTACTCTGTTTTGGCGTCCCGGTGTGATTTCCATGATTGACGAACACCGGGGTGCGTTTATGTGTCGGTTAGCAACACACGCATTTTGGGCCGCTTCTGGCCCGTTTCGTCGACTATTACTCATCGTTTTGGGGCCCCAAAGCGATTTCCATGGTTGTTGAACCCCATGGTGCGCTTACGTGTCGATCATCAACAATCGCAGTTTGGGCCGATTTTGGCCCGTTTCTTGCACTATTAATTAGTTTTGGGCGTCCCGCAGTGATTTCCACGATTGACGAACTCCGTGGTGCGTTTACATGTCAGTCATCAACACACAATTTTGGTCGACTCTGGTCCATTTCGTGCACGATTATTCACCATTTTGGCGTCCCAGAGCGATTTCCATGATTGACAATTCCCGGGGTGCGTTTGCGTGTCTGTCCTCAACACTCACAGTTTGGGCCAATTCTGACGCGATTTGAGGACTATTACTCAACATTTAGGGGTCCCGAAGCAATTTCCATAGTTGTTGAACCCCAAAATGCGTTTACGTGCCGGTCATGAACACTCACAGTTGTGGCCGATTCTGGCCCGTTTCGTGGACTATTACTCACTGTTTGGGGTCCCGGTGTGACTTGCGCAATTAACAAACCCCGGGGTGCGTTTACGTGTCGATCATCAACACTC
>NW_021259330.1:0-1043 GCF_002162155.2 Triticum dicoccoides | reverse complement strand
ATATTGCATATATGCATATTTGTCAGGTGATTTCTAGTGCAAACTATTCAATAATCTATTTATGTTATCCAGAACAAAAATACTTCACACATTTTTGTGTTTTGTCTAATTGCAGGTGTATGGGACATTTGTACAATCCACATATGAAGATAAGGAAGAAAGAGATGTTTATTTGCTGTCCAAAAAGTTCTCTCACGTCACTTTTGGCCCAAGAGAAGATAGAGTCCAAGTCTCTCACGTTCTGGATTCAGATTCGGACTGCACAGACATACGTGACTCAAAACGCACACAAGTTTTTCATACGGACTCCGAATTGGGTGATTCTTTTTTTGTTGGAAACTAGATTTCGTGCACTTTCCAACCCAATTGGAATCACCTTCAAATTCGTCCGGAGCGTTGAGTTGTGGACGAAACAATCTGATGCTGCAGAAGAATCCGAGTCAAACTACAAGTCCAAAGGTGTTACATCACCTCCACTTGGGCCCATTGGCCTTGTACGACCTAGATTTAGTTTTAGGCTGCCTTGGGACGTCCTCCCACCTCCTTGGCCGCCACCCTTTGCTCCTATATAAGTAGATGATAGAGGCTAAGGTGTCCCGTCTTTCGATGAGATGATGGATATCGCTTTGGTGGAAGTCGACTTTGACGATCCGACTACGAACGTGCGAGGACGTCGCGCCTTAGCAATCGCTAAACCAACTCCGAGAGGTTATTGACCACGCCGGAGCACGATCAACCTGACCACGAGGGTCTGTTTCCTGCGAGCAAACGAAGAACAAGCAAGAAACTAAGATTGCAATCTGGATATTGCGAATATAAGATGAAAGCTTTATTGATCAAGGTGGGGTTCTGTGACGCCTTTGTCTGGTCGTTGAACACAAACGAAGTACGCGAAGTTGCAGCTATGGCGAACTTTTAATCTAAACAAAACCCAAAGTCTAAACGATGCCCTAAGGGCTGTATATATGGAGGAAGAGGGGGGAATTTCGTGGCCCTTGGTGGAGGAGTCCGAAATCAACCCTATCTCTTGTTTCCCCACACAT
>NW_021259329.1:0-1213 GCF_002162155.2 Triticum dicoccoides | reverse complement strand
CCCGCCCGCGCGGCACGCGATCAAACTAAAAGCTGCGGCGAGAGAGTAGATCCGCGAGGGGAGGAGGAGATGGGCGCTGGGGTCTCACCTTGGGCAGCCGACGACGGTGGCGAGGGGAATGGGGGGATTAGCGGGAGAAGATGAGGAGGGGTCGGGAGGCCAACCACTGCGAAAGGGTGGGTGGTGGAGACGGCGGGGAGATGAGCCGGGGTGGGGTGGACCGAGGAACATGTGAGTTCGTGGTGGGGTGGACACGCTTAGTAGTAGCGTGGGGGTCTTACCTGCGCTACTACAACTTACTTAGTAGTAGCACCGGTTTTATATCCATCGCTAATACTATGGCCTATCTCGGGGCATTGTTGGAGACCACTTAGTAGTAGCGCGATTTTTATACCCCTCGCTACTACTAATTAGCAGTATCGCCCATTTTTAAACGCGCTACTGATAAACTTATGCAAAGATTAATGTGTTCTACTATCTTTCTAGTTTTGTCAGGTCGATGTCTACAAAGGCTTATACCTTATCCTTTCTTATATGAATGAAAAATGTATTACCATGCAATTTTGTTGTTGTTGTTTCACAGTTCTGTATCTATAGCTATTTTCAATGGTCTATTTATGCATAATTACACCATGCGTGCTCCATTTCTGTTTGGTACTTAGGGCATCTCCAGCCGTTCGGCCCCCAGGCCCTCCAGGGCGTGCCGGCGCTAAACCGCGCATTGGGGGCGTGATGCCCCCCAGTCGCGGCGCCCCATGTTTTTAAAAAAAATTCAAATACGGCGCAAATACGACTGAAATTTAAGCAAACATCGGCCAGTTCGTTCAAACTTAAACATATTTTACAAAAAAGGAAAAAAACTTCGGCGAGCTACCCCCGCCGTCCCCCTCGCCGCCCGCCTCGCCGCCCGCCCACGCGGTTTACATGCCGAGGAGGCGGTAGAACCGCGTGTAGTCGCCGCCGTCGTCATCGTCGTCGTCGTCGCCGCCGCCCCCGCCTGCGCCTCCGTCGCCCCTGCTGCATCTCTCCCCCGGTTGGCGCGGCGGGTTGGACGGTCCGGGGGCGTCGTCGTCGTCGTCGCTGTCAAGAACCACGACGCCGTGCTCGTCCTCGCGCCCACGCTTGCGGGCGGCGATCTCCTCCAAGGCCCGGCGCTGCCGGACCATCTCATCGCGGAGGTAGTCGTCCCGCGCCCAGCGCAGGGCGTCCTCGT
>NW_021259328.1:0-1603 GCF_002162155.2 Triticum dicoccoides | reverse complement strand
GCCACGTACCTACCGCATCACAGCCCACCCCTACGGTCAGCGCTGTCCACGGCCTCCAGTAGGCTACAAACACCAGAAACTACTTGCAACTCCTGGACAGAGAGCTAGGGTGAATAAGAAGTCGAGCGGGGTCATATTTCAGGGCCCAATGCATGGTAGTAGCTGTATCTTAAATCACGCATACAGATCTCAGTGCTTAAGGTCGGTTTCAATGAAACAACCCACCATGTACTCCTACATGGCCTCTCATCGATACCTTTACCAAATCGTGTTCACCACACCACTCTCATTACCGACATACTCATTTCACTCTAGCCCATCACCCAGATGAACCAGACCTGACACGACTCTAAGCATAGCAGGCATAGCAAGGTAGGAACAACACATACATATGGCTCAATCAACTCCTACACATGCTAGTGAGTTTCATCTAGTTACTGTGGCAATGACAGGTCATGCAGAGGAAATGGGTTCAACTACCGTAGCACACAGCAGTTTGAAACGCGTTGTCTTAATGCAGTAGAAGAGAGCAGGAGCGAGAACATGGGATTGTATCGATATGATCAAATGGTTGGTTGCTTGCCTGATGGTTCGATGCACTGATATGGTTCTTCGTTAGGGTAATCACGGTACTCCTCGGGGACAGAACCTGTCGCAAAGGACATCGATACACAAGCATCACCAAACAATGTGCAACAATATGATGCATGCATGAAACATGGCAATATGAGTGTGTTGGGCTAATGCAACTAGAACCAGAAGGGTTTGAACAAATTTGAATCAAAGATTCAAATTTCAAATTCAAACATGGCCTTTTAAAAGTGCTTTTCCTTGTTCTGCTTAAAACATCAATTTAACTTGTTTGATCATGCATGAAAATAGTACAGATGGGTAGATTGGATTTTTTTCTGATCATTTTTCATATATAATTTGTCCAATTTGGAGTTACAGAATAAAAGTTATGAATTTTTGAAGTTTAAATAATATTCTGGAATTTCCTGATTTAAATTAAATCCAGAAATATAATTATTGCGCCAGCATGACGTCAGCATGACGTCAGTGGTCAACTGCGGCTGGCTGAGGTCAAACCTGACGTGTGGGGCCCACATGTCAGTGACAGGGGGGTTAAACAGGATTAAATTAATCCTAATTAGGGATTAGTGGCGCTGGGGCCCACTGTCAGTGTCAGGGGGGGTTGACTAACAGTAGTTTAGCGCTAATCTAACCACCTGGCCGACAGGGCCCACGCGTCAGTGACCCTCGGGGTCAAACCCCGGGTCGGACAAGTCAAACCCCACCGGCGACATGACGCCGGCGAGGCCCGAGACGGCGGCGAGAGTGCTTTTTGCCATTCCGGCAACCAAATGGACGGCGGAAGGCATCTACGTGTTGCTGAGGTTGAGCCGCGACTATTGGTGGTGGTGGTTGGGCTCGGGGTGGCCGGAGTTGACGGCGGCGAGCTCGGCTGCGGCTGCCGGAGTTCGGGTGCGGTCGGAATCGGCGTTGCAGGGCGTTAGAAGAGGTGTTGGTGCGTGCTACGTGCTCCTGGTGAGGTGTGGAGCACGATGGTGTGCTCGGTTGGGCGCTACGGCGACCGTGGCCA
>NW_021259327.1:0-1926 GCF_002162155.2 Triticum dicoccoides | reverse complement strand
GCTCATCAATATCAGATTTGGTGGCAAATAAACATGCACTTTTCAATTTAATTTCAGAAGCAACACTAGATGGTTTATTATTAGGCTTCATTTGTTGCTCAAATTCTTTTGCCACAATCTGATTTTCACTCTTATTCGTCTCCTGTTTTGCTTTATTAGCTCTATTAATATCATCTTTCAAAATGGAATCAGGAGTCATAGGAAGCAAAGTAATATTTTTATCCTTATGAACAAGAGTATAGTGATTGTTTCTACCATGGTGTACAGAATTTTTATCAAATTGCCATGGTCTACCAAGTAATAAGGAACATGCTTGCATAGGTACCACATCACAATCAACATAATCAGCAAATGTAGAGATACTAAAATGCACACGAACAGTACGTGTTACCTTAACCTTGCCGCTGTTGTTGAACCATTCGATGTAGTAAGGATGTGGATGTGGTCTTGTGGTGAGAGAAAGCTTCTCCACCATCTCCATGCTAGCCAAGTTGTTGCAGCTCCCTCCGTCTATTATGACGCGCACAGAACGTTCCTTCACAACTCCCTTGGTATGGAACAAATTGTGCCTCTGATTTTGCTCAGCTTGTGTGACCTGCACACTCAAAACACGTTGAGCAACTAAACATTCATACCTGTCAGCGTCTTCAGGAGCCATGTATTGTGTCTCATGATCAGAATCATCTCCACCATGTTCTTCATGTGTAATAAGAGCCAATGTCTCCTCATCATAGTCACTAGCGGACTCATATCCACCATCCGCGGTAGCAATCATCACACGCGGAGATTTGCATTCCCTCGCATAATGACCTCCTCCCTTACAACGACGACAAATAATATCACTTGTGTGCCCTGTTGATGCCATGGAAGAAGAAGAACGCTGTGCAGGCCCCGCAGGTGCGCTCTTGGCAGATAATGGTGGTTGTGCCTGTTTTCTTGTATCACGGCTGGAGGTGGCACCAGATGGAGGTGCTGGTGCAGTTGAAGTAGAAGATGCACGTGGTGTCCATGATGAAGGTCGGCCTGCAGAAAAGTTAGTTCGCCCCAATGCTTGTCGATCCTGCACTTCACGTTCAGCTTTACAAGCAAGATGGAATAAACGAGTGATATTAGTATACTCCTTATAGTCTAGAATGGTCTGAATCTCTCTATTTAATCCACCCAGAAAACGTGCAAGCATAGCTTCATTCTCCTCAACAATACCACATCTAATCATGCTAGTTTGTAATTCCTGATAATATTCTTCTACAGAATTTTTTCCTTGTCTTAAGCGCTGTAATTTTCGAAGCAATTCACGTTGATAATATGGTGGAACCCAACGCGTGCGCATAGCAGTTTTCAAAGCGGCCCAAGTAGTTGGAATAGGATACAATCTACAATGTTCAGACCACCATACACATGCAAAACTAGTGAAAGCACAAACAGCAGCAGCAACTCGTCTCTCCTCAGGATATTGTAAACATGTAAATAGTTGTTCAGTTTCTAACTCCCAAGTAAGATATATATCAGGAACATATCTACCCTCAAATGGTGGAATATTCAATTTCAGTTTAGGAATATGGACATCATCTCGTACCTGAGGTGGTGGTGCAGGCCTACCATTACGAATATATACCTGAGGTCGACCTGCTGGTGGTGGTGCTGGTGGCTGCTCGTAGATCTGATTTTGATCAACCTCATCCTCATAATCGCCCGCATACTCATCATCCTCCTGGGTACCAGCAACAGCAGTAGCAGGAGCCACAGAAGTATCAACAGCAGCACCAACAGTTTGGCCAAACGCAAGAGGAACACGGCTCGCTCGGCGAAGGTCTATTTCGCGACGTGGAGGTAGTCGTTGTTGTTGTTGTTGGAGAGGTGCGTTAGGTGCAGCGGGTGGTGGTGGTGGAAGACGCGCGAGCAATTCATTAAATCTGTTATCGAGCT
>NW_021259326.1:0-1304 GCF_002162155.2 Triticum dicoccoides | reverse complement strand
TTCATTCCGATACAATCCCACTCTCTCGCTCCTGCTCTCTTTTACTGCATTAGGACAACACCGATTCAACTGTTACATGCTGCGGTAGTTGAACCCCTTTATCCTCTGCATGACCTGTCATTGCCACAGTAAATAGATGAAACCCACTAGCATGAGTAGGAATTGTTTGAGCCCTGTTGTGCCTACTCATTCATGCTTGTTTGTCATGCCTGCTACTGCTTAGAGTTGAGTCAGGTCTGATTCATCGGGGATGAATCAGAGGTGTGTGAACATGTCCTACTGTGTGTGAGTTAAGTGTGTGAACACGATTTGGTAAAGGTAGCGGTGAGAGGCCATGTAGGAGTACATGGTGGGTTGTCTCATTGAAGCCGTCCTCAGGAACTGAGTTCTGTGTTTGTGATCCATGATTCAGCTACTACCATACATTGGGCCCTGAAATATGACCCCGCTCGACTTCTTATTCACCCTAGTCCTCTGTCCAGGAGTTGCAAGTAGTTTCTGGTGTTTGTAGCTTACTGGAGGCCGTGGACAGCGCTGACCGTAGGGGTGGGCTGTGATGCGGTAGGTACGTGGCACGGTGTACCGGATGCCCGTTTGGTATCTCGGGAACCCTGTTCACATCGTTTGGGGCTGTGAGCGAAACTCCGGCCGGATCTCCTCATGGATGGAACCCGAATAGGCGATAAACCTGGACTAGACACTTGAGTGTTTAGGTAGGTCGTGGTCTACACCCACGTCGGCTTTCGCTTGAAGTCTGCCGAGCACATGTCGTGTGCAGACGCTAAGTGGTGGAAACATGTATGAAGAAGTACACCCCTGCAGGGTTAACATCATCTATTCGAATAGCCGTGTCTGCGGTAAAGGACTTCTGGGTTGCTTATATCAGTTCATAGACAAGTGAAAGTGGATACCCTAAAATACGCAAGATAAGCGTGAGTGCTATGGATGGCGTTCTCGTAGGGAGACGGGAGCGGATCCATAGTGGTGTATTGATATGGTGAATATGTGGACTCGTGTGCGCCACCTCAAAAGAGTTACTTGTAGTCGTAGTTCAGGTTAGCCACCGAGTCAAAGCTGGCTTGCTGCAGTTAAACCCCACCATCCCTTTGTTGATAATGATGCATATGTAGATAGTTCTGATGTAAGTCTTGCTGGGTACATTTGTACTCACGTTTGCCTATTTTATGTTTTTGCAGAGAGACTTCAGTCTCACTAGTAGTTCCACGTGGACTTCGACGTTTAGCTTGTTACCTCAGCTACGATCTTGAGCCCTCGGCAGGATCTGGTAGATAGTCAGGCTTCTC
>NW_021259325.1:0-905 GCF_002162155.2 Triticum dicoccoides | reverse complement strand
CCCCTCTCATCCTTTCGTAAGTTCGGTGAAGATCCGGAAGGAAGGACGACAACTTCATCATGATGCATTGATGCATAGGAATGAAGACATCAATAATATGGATTGACCTCTTCGAGAAAAGCAACCAAGACCGAGAAGATTCGTTAGAATATCGTGACAAGAACTTTCCCCCTTACTCCCCTCTTAAATCTCGGGACGAGATTTCTTGTAGTGGAGGAGAATTGTGACGCCCGGTTAATCAAGCTACAGTAACCCTCTGGTAATGATGCCATGTCACCACGATTACTGTTGCTAATCTCGTGTTAGTTCAGATCCGAGCCAAATTCAAATTTCAATTAAAGTCAAACATTAAAAGTTTCCAATAGTCAAATAAAAAATGTTCAAAAATTGTAGCAACCAAATCATAATCAATTATGGTGGAGGAACCACACTTTTATGAAATGATTAAATACTCTAAAGTGAATAAAACCATAGCAAAACAATTATTCAAATGATTTTAAATAATAAACAAATGTTAAACTAGTTTAATTGACCACCAAACTTTTTATGATAGAGGGATGTTCTGAAACCTTATTTTAGGAGCTATGGTCATATTTTATAAATACTAAAATAAAGTATGACTAAACTAAAACAGAAAAGAATAAATAAAAAGAAAAGACAAAAGGTAAAAAAAAGAGAGGGAGAGAACCCCCTGGCCATCTAGGCCTCGGCCCAGCAAGCCGACGGGCCGCCAGACCAGCCCACTGGCCCGGCCGGACCCTCCCACTCCACCTTATCCCCCTGAAACCCTAACCCCCACCCCCACGTCGCCCCCATTCTCTCCCACTCCTCCCTCTCGCCCTTCCCCGATCTGGATCGGGGCAACCCCCCTATCCCATCGCCCCAGCGCCGCCTCCACGTCGCCG
>NW_021259324.1:0-1313 GCF_002162155.2 Triticum dicoccoides | reverse complement strand
GCCTGTTGCAACTTGGCTTCTCCGCGGTACGAGCTAGATCGCACACGTCTTTTGTTGGGTTTGGTTCTTGAGAAGGAGGCCCCATGAAGTCGCCATCGTACCCATGCTCGGCAAAGTACTGATCAACGTTGCCAAATGTATCATCGTCGTCGTCGTCGTCGTTCTGATCCTGTGCCATATGCATGTTTGGATCCAGTGGCATAGGGATGTCCGGCACCGTTACGGCGGTCTTGCCATGGGGCCGACTTGGCGCCGGCACGACTGGCGGTGTTGTCTTTGGGGTGGTGTCCCCCGCCCCCAAACGAATCTGGCTCTTCGGCCAAAGCAGGGGCCAGCTCAGGCAGGCACTGAGGGTCATCACGTCTTCATCGTCGGCCCCGACGGGTCGAATCGGAGGTAACAAGTCGTCGCAGCCTGGCAGCACCCGAACCAGTTGAACCCTAAACAAGTTGGGTGGCATCTGGGTACCGTGGAACAAGGGGTTGCCCGGTTGAATGATTTTGCCCTTGGCGACGTCGACCAACTCGTTGTTCACGAAGTGGAGGAGAGTGCACGGAACGTCGGCGGCGCCCTGCGAAAACATGTAGGGCGTCAGGGATGCCCAGTCAAAGGCAAGGAGATGAAGTCCTCGGCCGAGAGAGGCTTAATTAGTTACCGTGATGATGGCGTCGAGCTCGGCTAATGTCGAGGCACCGCCAACGGCGGGCGTGCAGTTGACGGAGGGGCCGCTTGCTGAAGAGGTGCCGGCCGGCGTACACCCGGGTGCATTAAGCTCCCGTGCCGGTGTCGGAGACACCAATGCCGCCTCCGCCGGAGGCACCAATGGCCCCGCCATTGCATTATGCGAGTTGCTGGCCGTGAAGCTAGGAATCGGGGGCGGCCCCTGTTGGCCGCCCGCAATCCACGCACTCAACCCCGAGATCAAGGTAGGCACAAGGGCGGTGATCGTCGCTCCGAGTCGTTGTTCCACTTGCTCTTAGACAATCTCCGGAATCCGCGCCACCTGTGCCTTGAGTTCTTGAACCTCTCGCGCCTGGCTTTCCGAGCTGGTCTTTTTCTCCTTCCGCACACCAGCGGTATAGTATGACCCCCATTTTGTCGACAAGCCTTTGCCGGCCACACGACCAGCTGACGTCGGCTTACTGAGCTTATCCTTGTTCTTCATTACATTCAACCCCCTATTTAGAGTGGTGTCCCAAGGGTTGCTCTTAGTCGACCCCGCGCTACTGCTTTCAGTCGCCTGCGAAAGGAATGTGAACCATTTAGAAATTTGGCTTCATTAATTAGAATGCAACCATATGGAGCTAATTACG
>NW_021259323.1:0-1681 GCF_002162155.2 Triticum dicoccoides | reverse complement strand
GATTGCCTACCAAAGATAGCAATACCTAGATCTATCCTTGCTATTATGCCTAGCTAGGGGCGTTAAACAATAGCGCTTGTTGGGAGGCAACCCAATTTTCTTTTTAGTTTTTTGCTTTTTTGCTTCTGTTTAGGTATAAATATTTTATCTAGCCTCTGGTTAGATGTGTTTTTATGTTTTAGTTAGTGTTTGTGCCAAGTTAAACCTATAGGATCTTCTTGGATGATAGTTATTTGATCTTGCTGTAATTTCCATAATCTTTCTGTTCACGAAAACAATTGTTAAAAATTACCACAACGTGATAAAATACTGATTCCAGTTTCTTCTGATCAATAAAAAAATTGCCTAGGTCGTCCAATTTTTGTAGATTTCTTAGAGTTCCAGAAGTTTGCGTTAGTTACAGATTACTACAGACTGTTCTGATTTTGGCAGATTCTGTTTTTCGTGTGTTGTTTGCTTATTTTGATGAATATATGGCTAGTAAAATAGTTTATAATCCATATAGAAGTTGGAATACAGTAGGTTTAACACCAATATAAATAAAGAATGAGTTCATTACAGTACCTTTAAGTGGTCCTTTGTTTTCTTTCGCTAACGGAGCTCACGAGATTTCTATTGAGTTTTGTGTTGTGAAGTTTTCAAGTTTTGGGTGAAATCTTTTGATGGATTATGGAACAAGGAGTGGAAAGAGCCTGATCTTGGGGATGCCCATGGCACCCCCAAGATAATCCAAGGACACCAAAAATTCAAAGCTTGGGGATGCCCCGGAAGGCATCCCCTCTTTCGTCTACTTCCATCGTTAGTTTTACTTGGAGCTATATTTTTATTCACCACATGATATGTGTTTTGCTTGGAGCGTCTTGTGTCTTTGTTTCTTTGTTTGTTAGTGTGCCACAATCATCCTTACTGTACACACCTTTTGAGAGAGCCATATATGAATTAAAATTTGATAGAATACTCTATGTGCTTCACTTATATCTTTTGAGCGTTGTAGTTTTGCTCTATGTGCTTCACTTAGATCTTTTAGAGCACGGTGGTGGATTTGTTTTAAAGAAACTATTGATCTATCATGCTTCACTTAGATCATTTTGAGAGTCTTAATAGCATGGTAAATTGCTTAATAATAATATGCTTGGTGTTCAAGATATGTGAAACCTTCTTTTGAGTGCGTTGAATACTAAGAAAAGATTGAAGCATGATAATTGTTTTGAGATATGAAGATGGTGATATTAGAGTCATGCTAGTTGAGTAGTTGGGAATTTATAGAATACATGCATTGAAGTTTGTGATTCACGTAGCATGCACGTATGGTGAACCATTATGTGATGAAGTCGGAGCATGATTTATTTATTGATTGTCCTCCTTATGAGTGGCGGTCGGGGACGAGCGATGGTCTTTTCCTACCAATCTATCCCCCTAGGAGCATGCGCGTTATACTTTGCTTTGATAACTTCCAAATTTTTGCAGTAAGTATATGAGTTCTTTATGACTAATGTTGAGTCCATGGATTATACGCACTTTTCCCTTCCTTCCACCATTGCTAGCCTCTCTAATACCGCGCACTTTTCGCCGGTATCATACACCCACCATATACCTTCCTCAAAACAGCCACCATACCTACCTATCATGGCATTTCCATAGCCATTCCGAGATATATTGCCACGCAACTTTCCACCATTCC
>NW_021259322.1:0-1309 GCF_002162155.2 Triticum dicoccoides | reverse complement strand
TTTGTCTAATTGCAGGTGTATGGGACATTTGTACAATCCACATATGAAGATAAGGAAGAAAGAGATGTTTATTTGCTGTCCAAAAAGTTCTCTCACGTCACTTTTGGCCCAAGAGAAGATAGAGTCCAAGTCTCTCACGTTCTGGATTCAGATTCGGACTGCACAGACATACCTGACTCAAAACGCACACAAGTTTTTCATACGGACTCCGAATTGGGTGATTCTTTTTTTGTTGGAAACTAGATTTCGTGCACTTTCCAACCCAAGTGGAATCACCTTCAAATTCGTCCGGAGCGTTGAGTTGTGGACGAAACAATCTGATGCTGCAGCAGAATCCGAGTCAAACTACAAGTCCAAAGGTGTTACATCACCTCCACTTGGGCCCATTGGCCTTGTACGACCTAGATTTAGTTTTAGGCTGCCTTGGGACGTCCTCCCACCTCCTTGGCCGCCACTCCTTGCTCCTATATAAGTAGATCCATCTAGTAGCTTTTCCTTGGGATTTGTTTAGTTAAAAGTTAGCCATTGCAACTTCGTGTACTTCGTTTGTGTCCAACGACCAGACCAAGACCGCTTACGGATCCCCACCATTATCAATACCTCATGTATATTTGCAATATTCAGATTGCTTTATCATATTCTTGCTCGTTCTTCGATTGCTTGCAGGAATAGACCTTCGTGGTCAGGCTGACCGTGCTTCCGGCATCGTCAGTAACCTCAGGAGATTGGTTTAGCGATTGCTAAGGCGCAACGTCGTGCACGTTTGTAGTCGGATCATCAAAGTCGTCTCCACCAAATCGATAGTTATCATCTCATCGAAAGATCGGGACACCCTCGCCTCTATCAAGTGAGATGATGAGGACATGACTACCTTGGATATGACCAAAAATATTGCATATATGCATATTTGTCAGGTGATTTCTAGTGCAAACTATTCAATAATCTATTTGTGTTATCCAGAACAAAAATACTTCACACACTTTTGTGTTTTGTCTAATTGCAGGTGTATGGGACATTTGTACAATCCACATATGAAGATAAGGAAGAAAGAGATGTTTATTTGCTGTCCAAAAAGTTCTCTCACGTCACTTTTGGCCCAAGAGAAGATAGAGTCCAAGTCTCTCACGTTCTGGATTCAGATTCGGACTGCACAGACATACCTGACTCAAAACGCACACAAGTTTTTCATACGGACTCCGAATTGGGTGATTCTTTTTTTGTTGGAAACTAGATTTCGTGCACTTTCCAACCCAAGTGGAATCACCTTCAAATTCGTCCGGAGCGTTGAGTTGTGGACGAAACAATCTGA
>NW_021259321.1:0-1591 GCF_002162155.2 Triticum dicoccoides | reverse complement strand
CACATTATACGTCAACACTCCCCCTCACGTGTGGCTCCCTCAGGCATAAACGTGGACCGAAAGTGGGCTGCAATTTAATTGCGCCAGTCGGGTCTTGAACTCAAGACCTCTTGGCTCCGATACCATGTAGAACTGCATGCTCTAGTCAATGCAACCAAAAGACCGATCTGATGGAAGAGACTAGGCAGCACATTATACGTCAACAGACGAGCCTTGTCTCATGCTATACCTGTGCAATACGCCAGCGCAGGCGTAGTACAATATCTCATCGTGGTCTAGCCAGCAGGCCCATGGTCTGTGAAACACAAAGCATGGTCGTCCCTCTACTATGGGGAAGCTGTAGTGCAATTCCCAGTCTGGTTGCTCGTCCTCGTCGCCCTCCGACGGTGACATGACCCAAAAGTGGATGACATTAGTTTCAGGCCGTCTACAGCTGAGGGCATGCGCGGCGAAGAACAGCCGGCCACTGAGCTCCAAGGCACCCATCGGCGGGCTCTCGAAGTGAAAACACTCGTAGTCCGGAAGTGGGTACGTGCGGCACAACTCCGTCGCCACGTCAATCACCAATATTCTTCTGGGAATCTCATTCCAGTCGTAGCCATGCTTCCAGCCATTGGTTACCACGTACAGCTTGCCGTCCATCGACACCAGCGGCGAGATTTTCGTCGGGCGACACGGAGAGAGAAACGAATGATGGCGCCATCCATCGGCATCGCCTAGGGTGTACACGTCCACCTCCACGCGCTGCTCGGAGGAAAGAGAGTGCGTCGATAGCCGGAAGAGCTTGTACTCCTTGGTGGGAGGGCCGAATCCCAAGGCCAACTGGTGCCTGTACGTGCCCTTGGGGGTGACCATTAGCGGAGGCGCCCTGGGGAGCGCCAGGGTCTCGCCGGTGACAGGGTTGCACACCACCACCGGCGCCTCGGGACCGGGGTCATCGCGGCCATAGCGGTGTACGAAGCAGAGGAGGCTGTTACAGATGTTGGCTAGGCTATAGCCGCAGGGGATGGGGACGCAGCACATGGTATTGCCCGACGACGCATCGAAGATGACGGCCTCATCGCTCCGGCCGGCCTGGCACCTCTCAGACACGAGCAAAGTCTTTGAGATCTGGGCCGCGGAGACGACATGACCAGCCATGGAGTGGAGGCTGCGGAAGGAGGGGTTGCTGCCGACCCGGCGCCACAGCTTGGAAACGCAGCAGCACCGTGCGACGTCCTTGCTCGGCAGCTTCAGCAGGATCTCCTGTAGCATATCCATGCTGCTGGTGGCCTCCACGGCAGGACGACGAGATCCCATCGCGTTCGATTTAATATTTCTACCGCCCGAGTTGGATATTAGTAGATCTGACGAGGCAGTCGTTAATTGAGAAATATCTCGATCGAGAAATAACGTACGTGTACGTGTACACCAAGGATTCACTTGCATAAACTTGTACGTGTACAGAGTCGGTGACGTGTTGTTGCGTGCTCATCGCCGTCGCAAGAGATCGCCACCGCCCTCACCAACGTGACAATGGCGCCGTACGTGCCACACAAGGTCATCGTGTCGCACATCCTGCCCCGGATCCCCCTCAGGTCGCTGCTACGGT
>NW_021259320.1:0-2043 GCF_002162155.2 Triticum dicoccoides | reverse complement strand
TATGTTTTATGGTCATGCTCCTATGGTGAATGGTTTATTCTTTATGAATCTCGAACGTGATGCTACACATGTTCATAATGTGAGTACCAAAAGAAATAAGGTTGATAATGATAGTCCCACATACTTGTGGCACTGCCGCCTTGGTCACATAGGTGTCAAACGCATGAAGAAGCTCCATGCTGATGGACTTTTAGAGTCTCTTGATTATGAATCATTTGACACGTGCGAACCATGCCTTATGGGTAAAATGACCAAGACTCCGTTCTCAGGAACAATGGAGCGAGCAACCGACTTATTGGAAATCATACATACTGATGTGTGCGGTCCGATGAGTGTTGAGGCTCGCGGTGGCTATCGTTATGTTCTCACCCTCACTGATGATTTAAGTAGGTATGGGTATATCTACTTAATGAAACACAAGTCTGAAACCTTTGAAAAGTTCAAGGAATTTCAGAGTGAGGTTGAAAATCAACGTGACAGGAAAATCAAGTTTCTACGATCAGATCGTGGAGGAGAATACTTGAGTTACGAGTTTGGGGCACACTTAAGAAAATGTGGAATAGTTTCACAACTCACGCCGCCTGGAACACCTCAGCATAATGGTGTGTCCGAACGTCGTAATCGCACTCTGTTAGATATGGTGCGATCTATGATGTCTCTTACCGATTTACCGCTTTCTTTTTGGGGCTATGCTTTAGAGACTGCCGCATTCACTTTAAATAGGGCTCCGTCGAAATCCGTTGAGACAACACCGTATGAATTGTGGTTTGGGAAGAAACCTAAGCTGTCGTTTCTAAAAGTTTGGGGATGCGATGCTTATGTCAAGAAACTTCAACCTGAAAAGCTCGAACCCAAGTCAGAAAAATGCGTCTTCATAGGATACCCAAAAGAAACTATTGGGTACACCTTCTACCTCAGATCCGAAGGCAAGATCTTTATTGCCAAGAATGGGTCCTTTCTGGAGAAAGAGTTTCTCTCGAAAGAAGTAAGTGGGAGGAAAGTAGAGCTTGATGAAGTATTACCTCTTGAACCGGAAAATGGCGCAACTCAAGAAAATGTTCCTGAGGTGCCAGCACCGACTAGAGAGGGAGTTAATGATAATGATCAAGATACTTCTGATCAAGCCCCTACTGAAATTCGAAGGTCCACAAGGACACGTTCCGCACCAGAGTGGTACGGCAACCCTGTCTTGGAAATCATGCTGTTAGACAATGGTGAACCTTCGAACTATGAAGAAGCGATGGCGGGCCCGGATTCCGACAAATGGCTGAAAGCCATGAAATCCGAGATAGGATCCATGTATGAAAACAAAGTATGGACTTTGACTGACTTGCCCGTTGAGCGGCGAGCCATAGAAAATAAATGGATCTTTAAGAGGAAGACAGACGCGGATGGTAATGTGACCATCTATAAAGCTCGGCTTGTCGCTAAGGGTTATCGACAAGTTCAAGGGGTTGACTATGATGAGACTTTCTCACCGGTAGCGAAGCTGAAGTCCGTCCGAATCATGTTAGCAATTGCCGCATTCTATGATTACGAAATATGGCAAATGGACGTCAAGACGGCATTCCTTAATGGTTTCCTTAAGGAAGAATTGTATATGATGCAGCCGGAAGGTTTTGTCGATCCTAAGAATGCTGACAAAGTGTGCAAGCTCCAACGCTCGATTTATGGGCTGGTGCAAGCATCTCGGAGTTGGAACATTCGCTTTGATGAGATGATCAAAGCGTTTGGGTTTACACAGACTTATGGAGAAGCCTGCGTTTACAAGAAAGTGAGTGGGAGCTCTGTAGCATTTCTCATATTATATGTAGATGACATACTTTTGATGGGAAATGATATAGAACTCTTGGACATCATCAAGGCCTACTTGAATAAAAGTTTTTCAATGAAGGACCTTGGAGAAGCTGCTTATATATTAGGCATCAAAATCTATAGAGATAGATCGAGACGCCTCATAGGTCTTTCACAAAGCACATACCTTGATAAGATATTGAAGAAGTTCAATATGGATCAATCCAAGAAGGGGTTCTTGCCTGTGTT
>NW_021259319.1:0-1888 GCF_002162155.2 Triticum dicoccoides | reverse complement strand
GTAGTCGCTTGGCGAAGCCCTGCCGGATCCCTGCTGCATCCACCACCACGCCGTCGTGCTGCTGGATCTTCATCAACCTCTCCTTCCCCCTTGCTGGATCAAGAAGTAGGAGACGTCACGCTGACCGTACATGTGTTGAACGCGGAGGTGCCGTCCGTTCGGCGCTAGGATCTCCGGTGATTTGGATCACGACGAGTATGACTCCCTCAACCCCGTTCTCTTGAACGCTTCCACTCGATCTACAAGGGTATGTAGATGCACTCCTCTCTCTCGTTGCTAGATGAACTCATAGATTGATCTTGGTGAACGTAGATTTTTATTTTATTTTATGCAACGTTCCCCAACAGTGGCATCATGAGCTAGGTCTATGCGTAGTTCTCTATTGCACGAGTAGAACACAAATCTGTTGTGGGCGTAGATGTTGTCAACTTTCTTGCCACTACTCGTCTTATTTTGCTTCAGCGGTATTGTGGGATGAAGCGGCCCGGACCAACCTTACATGTACGCTTACGTGAGACAGGTTCCACCGACTAACATGCACTAGTTGCATAAGGTGGCTAGCGGGTGTCTGTCTCTCCCACTTTAGTTGGAGCAGATTCGATGAAAAGGGTCCTTATGAAGGGTAAATAGAAGTTGACAAATCACGTTGTGGTTATTGGTAGGTAAGAAAACGTTCTTGCAAGAACCCTATTGCAGCCACGTAAAAGATGCAACAACAATTAGAGGACGTCTAACTTGTTTTTGCAGCAATTTGCTTTGTGATGTGATATGGCCAAAAGTTGTGATGAATGATGAATGATATATTGTGATGTATGACATCATGTTCTTGTAATAGGAATCACGACTTGCATGTCGATGAGTATGACAACCGGCAGGAGCCATAGGAGTTGTCTTAATTATTGTATGACCTGCGTGTCAATGATTTAACGCCATGTAATTACTTTACTTTATTGCTAAATCGTTAGCCATAGTAGTAGAAGTAATAGTTGGCGAGCAACTTCATGGAGACACGATGATGGAGATCATGGTGTCATGCCGGTGACGAAGATGATCATGGAGCCCCGAAGATGGAGATTAAAGGAGCTATATGATATTGGCCATATCATGTCACTACTATTTAATTGCATGTGATGTTTATTCTGTTTATCCATCTTGTTTACTTAGAACAATGGTAGTAAATAAGATGATCCCTCATAATAATTTCAAGAAAGTGTTCCCCCTAACTGTGCACCATTGCTAAAGTTCGTCGTTTCGAAGCACCACATGATGATCGGGTGTGATAGATTCCTACGTTCACATACAACGGGTGTACGACAGTTTTACACATGCAAAAACACTTAGGTTAACTTGACGAGCCTAGCATGTACAGACATGGCCTCGAAACAAAGAGATTGAAAGGTCGAACATGAGTCGTATGGTAGATACGATCAACATGGAGATGTTCACCGATGATGACTAGTCCGTCTCACGTGATGATCGGACACGGCCTAGTCGACTCAGATCATGTAACACTTAGATGACTAGAGGGATGTCAAATCTGAGTGGGAGTTCATTAAATAATTTGATTAGATGAACTTAGTCTAAAATCTTTGCAAAAATGTCTTGTAGATCAAATGGCCAACGCTCATGTCAACATGAACTTCAACGCGTTCCTAGAGAAAACCAAGCTGAAAGATGATGGCAGCAACTATACGGACTGGGTCCGGAACCTGAGGATCATCCTCATAGCTGCCAAGAAAGCATATGTCCTAGAAGGACCGCTAGGTGAAGCACCCATCCCAGGAACCAAGACGTTATGAACGCTTGGCAGTCACGTGCTGATGATTACTCCCTCGTTCAGTGCGGCATGCTTTACAGCTTAGAACCGGGGCTCCAAAAGCGTTTTGAT
>NW_021259318.1:0-5674 GCF_002162155.2 Triticum dicoccoides | reverse complement strand
CCCGCCGCCGCCCTCGCGTCGCCTCGCCGCCTCTTCCCCGCGGCCGGCCGCCGCCGCCTCCGCGCCGCCGCCCGCGGCTCCCTCGCCGCCCGGGAGCACCGCCGCCGGCCGCCGCCGCCCTCGCCGGGCGCGGGCCGCGTCCACCGCCGCCGGGCGCCGCCACCGGCCTCCCCGGGCGTCGCCCCGGCCTCTCCCCGCCGCCTCGCCGGTCTCCCCTCCTCCTCCGGCGAGCTCGAGCTCCGCCGCCGGCGCCGCCTTGGCTTCCGCGCCGCGATCCCGATCTGGATCCGGTCGCGTGAACAGTAAACCCTAACCCCGATTTTTTTGCTAAGTCCTGAAGATTTTGATCCGTGTTGCTCTGTTCGAGGTCCCGTAACTTTGCAACCGTAGCTCCATTTTGGGCGTATGATATATCAAAATCTTCGCCTCGACATGTACATCATTTCTTTCCATTGCATCATTTGCATTTGAGGTCATCTTGATATCCAAAATTCTGTTAGAAGGAGGCTTCGTGAGTTAGATTGCAGATCCGTTAGTTCATCATGCACTTTTGTCATTTTTGCTATATTTAATTCGTGCATGATATGCCTGTGCCCCTTTGGGATGAATTGTGAAGCATTTTGTCTTCTTTCCAGAGGTGTCACCCATGCATTTTTAGGATGTGTGAGTTGTCTTGTGCAAGCTTGCGAAGAGAGGTACCTGAGAATGCAGATTTCAGGGACTTAGTGATTTTCACTAAGTCTGGGATATTTTAGTTCATGATGCCATATGTCCAGCTTGTTTCCTAGTGATCTGTGCCTCTTTTGAGGATGATCAGTAAGGGAGTTTTGATACTAATGTTATGCTCTTTCCATCCATGTCTTTGTTTGCATATGTGGAGTGCTCTAGGTTGACTCAATCGAGCTCAACTTTTGCTTCGTTGTTAATCTGGGCAGATCGTCAACTTGTTTGCGATTTTGCCGATGCTACCGTTAGTGTTCCATGCATGCTATGTCTTTGTTCTTGCCATGTGTAGCTAGCACTTTGTGCCTTCTTGCTGGTTATATGTTTTCCTTGCCATGACTTGCACCGTAGTGAGTGCATCGAGCTCGTTTACATGCCTTCGTGAGTTAAATTTCAGCATGTCTCAGTTTTCACTAAGTCTGAAAACTGATTGTGTTCGAGCGATGTTCGTGAGCTCGGTAGAGTATTTTGTGAACCCTTTTGGCCCCAGGTCACTTTGGGTGTTTTGTTAAGCTTGATGAGTAGCTCCATGCCATGTTCTTACTTGTCATGTTCAGGTTTTCTATCATGTTGTTTTGCTGCTCCGAAGAGAGCATCGTGATCTGAAATTTCAGACTAGTGTTAATTTCACTAAGTCTGAAATCTGTTTTGCATTTGCGTTTTAGTCATGCTTGTTTGAACCTCTTAATGGATGAATTTGCCTATGGCTCAGTGCTAGTGTTTTGTCAACCATCTTGTGTACATCACTGCCATGTATTTTGTTTTCATGTTTGGTGGTTTTAGCATGCTCATTTCGTTGCATTTAGATGCCTACTTGCTGTAAATCGCAGACCGGTGTCATATCTTAAAACGCTTGCCATTTCCAAACCGTAACTCCGATTCCAATGATCCTTATATCGTTTTCAATCGATTTCATCCCCTCTATCCAGTGGCACACTTGGTTTTCCAAGTTGAGGCCAGGTTCATGCATTTCCTGTCATATCTTGCATTTTGCATCCCGCATCGCATCCGGCATAGCATATCGTCATTTCATCATATTGCTTGGTCTTGCCCGTGGTTGATTGTATCCTTGTTGCTTGTTTGTCTTGTTGGGTAGAGCCGGGAGACGAGTTCGCTACCGAGGAGCCCGTTGAGTTTGCTTGTGAGGATCCAGTCAACTCTGACAACTGTGCAGGCAAGATGATCATACCCTCGAAATCACTATTATCTTTGCTATGCTAGTTTGCTCGCTCTTTTGCTTTGCCACTGCTACGATGCCTACCTTTTGCTTGTCAGCATCCCAATTGCCATGTTGAACCTCTAACCCACCATTGTCCTAGCAAACCGTTGATTGGCTATGTTACCGCTTTGCTCAGCCCTTCTTATAGCGTTGTTAGTTGCAGGTGAAGATTGGAGCCGTTCCTTGTTGAAACATTTATATTCTTGTTGGGATATCATTATATTGCTATGTTATCTTAATGCATCTATATACTTGGTAAAGGGTGGAAGGCTCGGCCTCTCGCCTAGTGTTTTGTTCCACTCTTGCCGCCCTAGTTTCCGTCATATCGGTGTTATGTTCCCGGATTGTGCGTCCCTTACGCGGTTGGGCTATAATGGGAACCCCTTGATAGTTCGCCTTGATTAAAGATTTTCCAGCAATGCCCAACATTGGTTTTACCATTTGCCACCTAGCCTCTTTTTCCCTTAGGTTTCCGGAGCCCAAAGGTCATCTTATTTTAGCCCCCCACGGGCCAGTGCTCCTCTGAGTGTTGGTCCGAACTAGAGCCCTGTGCAGCGCCACCTCGGGGAAACTCAAGGTTTGGTTTTAGTTGTACGGATTGCTCATCTGAGTGTGCCCTGAGAAAGAGATATGTGCAGCTCCTATCGGGATTTGTCGGCACATTCGGGCGGTGTTGCTGGACTTGTTTTAACCTGTCGAATCATCTTGTTGTACCAAGATACCGAGTCTGATCGGTGTGTCTTGGGTGGAGGTCTATTCCTTCGTTGACCGTGAGAGCTTGTTATGGGCTAAGTTGGGACCCCCCTGCAGGGATTGATCTTTCGAAAGCCGTGCCCGCGGTTATGGGCAGATGGGAATTTGTTAACGTCCGGTTGTAGATCACTTGAACTAAACTTAATTAAAAATGAATCAACCGTGTGTGTTACCGTGATGGCCCCTTCTCGGCGGAGTCCGGGAAGTGGACACGGTGTTGGAGTTATGCTTGCGCAGGATGTTCCTTTAGCTTCTCGCTCGTGCTTCGCCTTCTCTTCTCGCTCTCTTTTGCGTATAAGTTAGCCACCACATATGCTAGTGGCTTGCTGCAGCTCCACATATATTTGCCTTATCCATTCCTATGAGCTTAAATAGTCTTGATCGCGTGGGTGTGAGATTGCTGAGTCCCTGTGGCTCACAGATACTACAACTCCAGATGCAGGTCCAGGTGATTCTGCTCCAGTTGACGATTACGAGCTCAGGTGGGAGTTCGACGAGGACTCTCAGCGATACTACGTGTCCTTTCCAGATGATCAGTAGTGGTGCCTAGTTGGGGTTATCGATTCAGGACCTTGTCGCATGTTGGGGGTCTTTTCTATTTTGGGCACCGTAGTCGGGCCATGAGTGATTTGTTTGATGGATGTTATTTATGTACTCTGATGTGACGTGGCGAGTGTAAGCCAACTATGTTATCTCCCCCTTTTATTATATATTACATGGGATGTTGTAATGATTGCCTGACTTGCGACATTGCTTTCAATGCGGTTATGCCTCTAAGTCGTGCCTCGACACGTGGGAGCTATAGCCGCATCGAGGGCGTTACATATTAGTTACTTGATATTAGGAAATGAACGAAATAGGCCGATCGATATAGAGCGCAAATGAATGAAAATAATTACTTTTGCAGCATTCTTCTCATGTCGACCCAAAGCTTTGGATCCTTATTCAGAGAGTCGTGGACGAGACATTCTGAGGTGTCAACTTTAATTACTAGCAGAATCCAGTGGAACCTGCGGACACGATACATGCACAGTACGTCATGCATAACTCATCGATTAGCCGGCCACATACCATGCATGGAGTAAACAAAAGAGAATGTGCTCAAGACAGAAACACTCACCCAAAATGGTAAGGAAATAGAATATCACTTTTGAGTTCCTGCTTTGTAAGAAACTGCCACAGGTCTGCCTCAATGTCGGCGGGGTGATGCTCCAACACATATCCATTAACGATGTGTGGGTCAATGAACCCAACATCATGGATGTTCCTTACTCTGCATTCCTTAATCTTCATTCTGCATGTATAATAGCGGACACAACAATATAGTTAGGACATATATATAGTGCAGGCAATATGAACGAGATGGGGTAGAAATAAATCACTTACAGAACGTAGCAACTGATGATAGATTTGTCGAGCTCGCGCAGATTGAAAAGCTGGAACAATTCACTCAGATGAATTTGTACATAGTAATGTTTGAAGTGATGCTCATATCTAACTTCCGCATAAATATATTCTTTGGCGTTTTTATTTTTTATGTAACCCTTGTACCATTTCAGCAGACCTTTCATTTGTGGAGGTAGATCCTGTTCCTGCGCAGGCTCGACGAGAGGCCCATTCTTCACATATGTAATTACTACCTCCTTCACTGGCGCCTCATCAAGGCCTAACAGTTCACGAAGAGTAATACCTAAGTTGGCCGCTTGTTCTCTGGCACTCGTTACGGTCAATCCATGTGCTGCCGCAGCTGCTATGATATTGGGGTCATCCGGACCGGCGGCTTTCACTATAAGCGGGGCAATCGATTGTTTACTTTGTTCCCCGAGCTGGGCAACTCGTTTCCCGCTTTTTTTACTTTCTAATTCCGTTTTCTCGGCCTCCTCCAAGGCTTTGTTCTCCTGGTTCTCCGCCCGCTCTTTCTTCTCCTTCAACATGAGTGCCTGCCTACGAAGTTCACGTGCATAGTCGTCAGGCAGATTCTTCGCGGCTTGGGACGGTGTGCTCAAAAATGACTTAGCCCACTTCTTTTTCTCATCAGAAAATACTGGCTTGGGCTCGGGCTCTCTTTTCTTCTTGTAGTCCGCCTTCCATTTCTCATGATCAGCAGCCGCGGCCGCGGCAGTTTCCTCGGCACTACGTTCCCAAGGCCTTGTGGGGAGAGGCTTCAATGATGGCTCTGGTACCTTTGTGGTCTTAGGTACATAAGGGTCCGGGTTAATAATCCAGGACTGCTTCTGCTTCTTTGCCGGAGGTGGATTGGGGGGCGGCGTCTGATCACCCACCGGACGAGGACTAGGGGGCGGCGTCTGATCACCCGCCGGACGTTGTGGACTGGGGGGCGTCGGCTGACATGACGGAGGTGTAGGTGAACCGCCACCACCGTAGGGGGGTGGACTTGTTGTCCTTGGCGCCTCGCCTGGAAACTTGATAAACTTCTTTTGCCATAGAATGAAATGGCGCTTGACATCTCCAAGTCTTTTCTCCCCTTCAGGTGTAGCAATGTCAATCTCCAGGTCCTCAAACCCTTGGACTATGTCCTCCACCGTGACACGAGCATAGCCGTCTTGAATGGGGGTGTTGTGGTGGAGTGCTCCAGGTAAACATGGTAAAGCACTGCCGATGGCTACCTTCACGGACATGTTCCCGATAGGATAATACAGATGACATTCTTTCATCTCCTTTATATCGTCCACGGGGTAGCGAGGAGGCTCCGGTGCAGTAATTTCGACCACCAGAGGCTCCGGTGCAGTAATTTCGACCACCAGAGGCTCCGGTGCAGTAATTTCGATCGTCGGTGCATCTGCACCAGCCGGTGGGGCCTCCGTGGAAGCCACACTGCTTCTCCGCTGCTGGCTTCTGAGATCCGCTGGATGATCTTCATGCTGCGCCCGAGCTGCATCTCGTTCGGCTACTAGTACACTCACGGTTTTCTTCATCACATCCATTTCCGATGCCAACCGCGCCACAACATCTGCTTCC
>NW_021259317.1:0-1601 GCF_002162155.2 Triticum dicoccoides | reverse complement strand
AACTTGGTTACAAAACATGATCATCTCATACAATAAAATTCAGCATCATGCCTTGACCATATCACATCACAACATGCCCTGCAAAAACAAGTTAGACGTCCTCTACTTTGTTGTTGCATGTTTTACGTGGCTGCTACGGGCTTAAGTAAGAACCAATCTCACCTACGCATCAAAACCACAACGATAGTTTGTCAAATAGACTCCGTTTTAACCTTCGCAAGGACCGGGCGTAGCCATACTTGGTTCAACTAAAGTTGGAGAGACAGTCGCCCGCAAGCCATCTCTGTGCAAAGCACGTCGAGGGAACCGGTCTCGCGTAAGCGTATGCGTAAGGTTGGTCTGGGTCGTCTCGTCCAACAATACCGCCGAACCAAAATATGACATGCTGGTAGGCAGTATGACTTGTATCGTCCACAACTCACTTGTGTTCTACTCGTGCATATAACATCAACATCAATAACCTGGCTCTGATACCACTGTAGGGTTTTGTAGTAATTTCAAAAAATTTCTACGCGCACACAGGATCATGTGATGCATAGCAACGAGAGGAGAGTGGTGTCTACGTACCCAACGCAGACCGAATGGGGAAGCGATGACACGACGTAGAGGAAGTAGTCGTACGTCTTCACGATCCAACCGATCAAGCACCGAAACTACGGCACCTCCGAGTTCGAGCACACGTTCAGCTCGATGACGATCCCCGGACTCCGATCCAGCAAAGTCTCGGGGAAGAGTTTCGTCAGCACGACGGCGTGGTGACGACTTGATGAACTACAGCAGCAGGGCTTCGCCTAAACTCCGCTACAGTATTATCGAGGAATATGGTGGCAGGGGGCACCGCACACGGCTAAGGAATCGATCACGTGGATCAACTTGTGTCAACTTGTGTGTTTAGAGGTGCCCCTGCCTCCGTATATAAAGGAGCCAAGGGGGAAGGGGGCGCCGGCCAAGAGGGAGAGGCGCAGGAGGAGTCCTACTCCTACCGGGAGTAGGACTCCCCCCCCCCCAATCCTATTCCAACTAGGATTCCCAAGGGGGAAAGAGGGAGAGGGGTGGCCGGCCACATCTCCTAGTCCTAATAGGACTAGGGGAAGGGGGGAGGCACGCAGCCCCCTTGGGCTGCCCCTTTCTCCTTTCCACTAAGGCCCATGATGGCCCATATGGCTCCTGGGGGGTTCCGGTAACCTCCCGGTAACCCGGTAAAATCCCGATTTCACCCGGAACACTTCCGATGTCCAAACATAGACTTCCAATATATCAATCTTTATGTCTCGACCATTTCGAGACTCCTCGTCATGTCCGTGATCACATCCGGGACTCCGAACAACCTTCGGTACATCAAAATGCATAAACTCATAATATAACTGTCATCGTAACCTTAAGCGTGCGGACCCTACGGGTTCGAGAACAATGTAGACATGACCGAGACACGTCTCTGGTCAATAACCAATAGCGGGACCTGGATGCCCATATTGGCTCCTACATATTCTACGAAGATCTTTATCGGTCAGACCGCATAACAACATACGTTGTTCCCTTTGTCATCGGTATGTTACTTGCCCGAGATTCGATCGTCGGTATCCAATACCTAGTTCAATCTC
>NW_021259316.1:0-1162 GCF_002162155.2 Triticum dicoccoides | reverse complement strand
CGCTCAATGTTTTCCTTAGTTAACTCATGCATTTTTAAAATCAATTCAGCACGTTGTTTAGCATCAAAATTAACCTTCTCCGACGATGGAAGAGGCAACAAATCAATAGGTGCACGAGGTAGGAAACCATACACAACTTCAAAAGGGCACATCTTAGTAGTAGAATGCAATGAACGATTATAAGCAAATTCAATATGAGGCAAGCATTCCTCCCACATTTTCTTATTATTCTTCAAAACAGCCCTAAGCATAGTAGACAACGTTCTATTGACTACTTCAGTTTGTCCATCAGTTTGGGGGTGACAAGTAGTACTAAAAAGCAGTTTAGTCCCCAATTTAGCCCATAAACATCTCCAAAAGTGGCTAAGAAATTTAGTATCACGATCTGAAACAATAGTATTTGGCACACCATGCAAGCGGATAATTTCACGAAAGAACAAATCAGCAACATTAACAGCATCATCGCTTTTATGACATGGTATAAAGTGTGCCATTTTCGAGAATCTATCCACGACAACAAATATGCTATCCCTCCCCTTCTTTGTTCGAGGTAAACCTAAAACAAAGTCCATAGATATATCCTCCCAAGGAACACTAGGTACATGCAAAGGCATATATAAACCATGAGGATTGAGTCGTGACTTAGCTTTTTGACATGTAGTGCATCGAGCAATAAAACGCTCAACATCCCGTCTCATTTTTGGCCAAAAGAAATGTGTAGCAAGTACGTCCTCCGTCTTCTTCACGCCAAAGTGTCCCATTAATCCTCCTCCATGCGCCTCCTGCAACAACAAAAGACGAACGGAGCTAGCTGGAATGCATAGCTTGTTAGCACGAAACACAAATCCATCGTTAACGACAAACTTGTTCCACATTCTTCCTTCTTTACAATTCTGCATTACATCTTTAAAATCAGCATCATGCACATATTGATCTTTGATGGTCTCCAAACCAAATATTTTGAAGTCAAGTTGTGAAAGCATAGTATAGCGACGAGACAATGCATCAGCAATAACATTTTCTTTTCCCTTCTTGTGTTTAATGACATAAGGGAAAGTCTCAATGAATTCAACCCATTTAGCATGTCTACGATTCAGTTTAGCTTGACTTTTAATATGTTTCAAAGATTCATGATCAGAATGTATAACAAATTCTTTGGGCC
>NW_021259315.1:0-881 GCF_002162155.2 Triticum dicoccoides | reverse complement strand
AATGTGACCAAGGTGTTGGACACGGGATCATGCATTACGGTACGAGTAAAGTGACTTGCCGGTAACGAGACTGAACAAGGTATTGGGATACCGACGATCGAGTCTCGGGCAAGTAACGTACCGATTGACAAAGGGAATTGCATACAGGGTTTGATCGAATCCTCGACATAGTGGTTCATCCGATGACAACATCGAGGAGCATGTGGGAGCCATCATGGGTATCCAGATCCCGCTGATGGTTATTGACTGAGAGCGTCTCGGTCATGTCTGCATGTCTCCCGAACCCGTAGGGTCTACACACTTAAGGTTCGGTGACGCTAGGGTTATGAAGATATGGATATGCAGAAACCCGAATGTTGTTCGGAGTCCCGGATGAGATCCCGGACGTCACGAGGAGTTCCGGAATGGTCCGGAGGTAAAGAATTATATATAGGAAGTGCTATTTCGGGCATCGGGACAAGTTTCGGGGTTATCGGTATTGAACCGGGACCACCGGAAGGGTCCCGGGGGTCCACCGGGTGGGGCCACCTGTCCCGGGGGGGCACATGGTCTGTAGGGGGTGCGCCTTGGCCATCATGGGCCAAGGGCACCAGCCCCTATAGGCCCATGCGCCTAGGGTTTCCCCCTAGGAGGAGTCCTAGTGGTGGAAGGCACCCCTAGGTGCCTTGGGGGGGAGGGAAACCTCCCCTAGGCCGCCGCCCCCCCTAGTAGATCTCATCTACTAGGGCCGGCGCCCCCCCCCCTTGGCACCCCTATATATAGTGGGGGAGAGGAGGGACTTCATACACCAGCCCCTGGCGCCTCCACCTCCCCCCGTTACGTCTCTCCCTCGTAGTCTCGGCGAAGCCCTGCTGCTGTGACGCCCTGCATCCACCACCACG
>NW_021259314.1:0-843 GCF_002162155.2 Triticum dicoccoides | reverse complement strand
AAAATCCTACCGAGTGAAGAGCAATCCTCTCACTCGGAGGCTTAGCTGCAGCCTCGTGCTCGCCTAAGTTATCAAAATCCTACCGAGTGGTAAGCCAGCCTTCCACTCGGAGGCTTAGCTGCAGCCGCGTGCTCGCCTAAGTTATAAAAATCCTACCGAGTGAAGAGCAACCCTCTCACTCGGGGGCTTAGCTGCAGTCCAAGCACTCGCCTAAGTTGTGAAAATCCTACCGAGTGAAGAGCAACCCTCTCACTCGGGGGCTTAGCTGCAGCCCTGTGCTCGCCTAAGTTACCAAAATCCTACCGAGTGAAGAGCAACCCTCTCACTCGGGGGCTTAGCTGCAGCCCAGTGCTCGTCTAAGTGGACTAAAAAATAAGTCGATTGCAGCACAGGCACCTTGCTTTGAACCTGCAAAAGACATTCCGAGCCGAAGGCAATCGTATTCAAGCACCAAATCCAAGTTTGAATCGACATCTAAAGGAACCGAAAGTGCTCAGGCGTCAAGCCTGTTAAGGTTTGTCGGTTACAATTTCACTCGGCATACCGAGGCAAATTTAAAGCGTCGAGCCAGAAGAAGTTTTTTACCCCTCCCGTGGAGGGCTGGAAGGTGCAACAAATTCATCAAGGTCAATCCCGTCGGCGATCCGAGTGGCAGCTGCAAGGAAAGTTTCCATAAAGGATCTGAAGTCGTGCTTCTTGGTATTGGCCACCCGAAGGGCCGCCAGCTTCTCTTCTCGCGCATCTTTGCAGTGGACTCGGGCCAGACACAGAGCGACATCTGCACCACACCGAGCCGAGGACTTCTTCCACTCCTGCACTCGACCAGGGATCGTGTTCAAGCGG
>NW_021259313.1:3151-3597 GCF_002162155.2 Triticum dicoccoides | reverse complement strand
CCGTGAAATTGAAAATCACTACAAAATGAATTCTGAAAATGTTGAAACTTGGCATGGTATCATCATTTCACCCGCATAGCATGTGCGAAAGAGTAGAGAGGGTCACGGCAAAAACTGGACGCACTTCGTGTACAAACTGGACAAACTCTTTCGGAGTATCAGGGTTTCGGACAAGAACTCATATGTTACACGGCCACTTCAATGTTTTTTAAATTTATTTGAACTCCGGACTTCTTTTGTGTTCAGTATGCAACAGTCAGAGCAACGCCATCAATTTCCAACATATTCTGACATCATTTGTTGTTTTTCGGTCATTTACCTAATTGTTTTGAGTGCTAACTGATAGTGAAATTGAAAATCACTACAAAATGAATTCTGAAAAAGTTGAAACTTGGCATGGTATCATCATTTCACCCGCATAGCATGTACGAAAGAGTAGAGAGGGT
>NW_021259313.1:0-3085 GCF_002162155.2 Triticum dicoccoides | reverse complement strand
GGAGTATCAGGGTTTCAGACAAGAACTCATCTGTTACACGGGCACTTCAATGTTTTTTAAACTTATTTGAACTCCCGACTTCTTTTGTGTTCAGTATGCAGCATTCAATGCGATGTCATCAATTTCCAACATGTTCTGAAATCATTTGTTGTTTTTCGGTCATTTACCTAATTGTTTAGAGAGCTAAATGACCGTGAAATTGAAAATCACTACAAAATAAATTCTGAAAATGTTGAAACTTGGCATGGTATCATCATTTCACCCGCATAGCATGTGCGAAAGAGTAGAGAGGGTCACGGAAAAAACTGGACGCACTTCGTGTACAAACTGGACAAACTCTTTCGGATTATCAGGGTTTCGGACGAGAACTCATCTGTTACATGGGCACTTCAATGTTTTTTAAACTTAGTTGAACTCCGGACTTCTTTTGTGCTCAGTATGCATCATTCAAAGCGACTTCATCAATTTCCAACATGTTCTGACATCATTTGTTGTTTTTCGGTCATTTACCTAATTGTTTTGAGAGCTAACTGATAGTGAAATTGAAAATCACTACAAAATGAATTCTGAAAATGTTGAAACTTGGCATGGTATCATCATTTCACCCGCATAGCATGTGCGAAAGAGTAGAGAGGGTCACGGCAAAAACTGGACGCACTTCGTGTACAAACTGGACAAACTCTTTCGGAGTATCAGGGTTTCGGACGAGAACTCACCTGTTACACGGCCACTTCAACGTTTTTTAAATTTATTTGAACTCCGGACTTCTTTTGTGTTCAGTATGCAGCATTCAAAGCGACGTCATCAATTTCCAACATGTTCTGACATCATTTGTTGTTTTTCGGTCATTTACCTAATTGTTTAGAAAGCTAAATGATCGTGAAATTGAAAATCACTAAAAATGAATTCTGAAAATGTTGAAATTTGGCATGGTATCATCATTTGACCCGCATAGCATGTGTGAAAGAGTAGAGAGGGTCACGGCAAAAACTGGACGCACTTCGTGTACAAACTAGACAAACTCTTTCGGAGTATCAGGGTTTCGGACGAGAACTCATCTGTTACACGGCCACTTCAATGTTTTTTAAACTTATTTGAACTCCGAACTTCTTTTGTGCTCAGTATGCATCATTCAAAGCGACGTCATCAATTTCCAACATGTTCTTACATCATTTGTTGTTTTTCGGCAATTTACCTAATTGTTTAGAGAGCTAAATGACCGTGAAATTGAAAATCACTACAAAATGAATTCTCAAAATGTTGAAACTTGGCATGGTATCATAATTTCACTCGCATAGCATGTGCGGAAGAGTAGAGAGGGTCACGACAAAAACTGGATGCACTTCGTGTACAAACTGGACAAACTCTTTCGGAGTATCAGGGTTTCGGACAAGAACTCATCTGTTACATGGGTACTTCAATGTTTTTTAAACTTATTTGAACTCCGGACTTCTTTTGTGTTCAGTATGCAACATTGAAAGCAACATCATCAATTTCCAACATGTTCTGACATCATTTGTTATTTTTCGGTCATTTACCTAATTGTTTAGAGAGCTAAATGACCGTGAAATTGAAAATCACTAAAAATGCATTCTGAAAATGTTGAAACTTGGCATGGTATCATCATTTGACCCGCATAGCATGTGTGAAAGAGTAGAGAGGGTCACGGCAAAAACTGGACGCACTTCGTGTACAAACTAGACAAACTCTTTCGGAGTATCAGGGTTTCGGACGAGAACTCATCTGTTACACGGCCACTTCAATGTTTTTTAAACTTATTTGAACTCCGAACTTCTTTTGTGCTCAGTATGCATCATTCAAAGCGACGTCATCAATTTCCAACATGTTCTTACATCATTTGTTGTTTTTCGGCAATTTACCTAATTGTTTAGAGAGCTAAATGACCGTGAAATTGAAAATCACTACAAAATGAATTCTCAAAATGTTGAAACTTGGCATGGTATCATAATTTCACTCGCATAGCATGTGCGGAAGAGTAGAGAGGGTCACGACAAAAACTGGACGCACTTCGTGTACAAACTGGACAAACTCTTTCGGAGTATCAGGGTTTCGGACAAGAACTCATCTGTTACATGGGTACTTCAATGTTTTTTAAACTTATTTGAACTCCGGCCTTCTTTTGTGTTCAGTATGCAGCATTCAAAGCGACGTCATCAATTTCCAACATGTTGTGACATCATTTGTTATTTTTCGGTCATTTACCTAATTGTTTAGAGAGCTAAATGACCGTGAAATTGAAAATCACTACAAAATGAACTCTGAAAATGTTGAAACTTGGCATGGTATCATAATTTCACCCGCATAGCATGTGCGAAAGAGTAGAGAGGGTCACGGCAAAAACTGGATGCACTTCGTGTACAAACTGGACACACTCTTTCGGAGTATCAGGGTTTCGGACGGGAACTCATCTGTTACATCATTTTGTAGTGATTTACCTAATTGTTTAGAGAGCTAAATGACCGTGAAATTGAAATTCACTACAAAATGAATTCTCAAAATGTTGAAACTTGGCATGGTATCATCATTTCACCCGCATAGCATGTGGAAAGAGTAGAGAGGGTCACGGCAAAAATTGGACGCACTTCGTGTACAAACTGGATAAACTCTTTAGGAGTATCAGGGTTTCGGACGAGAACTCATCTGTTACACGGCCACTTCAATGTTTTTTAAACTTATTTGAACTCCGGACTTCTTTTGTGCTCAGTATGCATCATTCAAAGCGACGTCATCAATTTCCAACATGTTCTTACATCATTTGTTGTTTTTCGGCCATTTACCTAATTGTTTAGAGAGCTAAATGACCGTGAAATTGAAAATCACTACAAAATGAATTCTCAAAATGTTGAAACTTGGCATGGTATCATCATTTCACCCGCATAGCATGTGCAAAAGAGTAGAGAGGGTCACGACAAAAACTGGACGCACTTCGTGTACAAACTGGACAAACTCTTTCGGAGTATCAGGGTTTCAGACAAGAACTCATCTGTTACACGGGTACTTCAATGTTTTTTAAACTTATTTGAACTCCGGACTTCTTTTGTGTTCAGTATGCAGCATTGAAAGC
>NW_021259312.1:0-990 GCF_002162155.2 Triticum dicoccoides | reverse complement strand
CCCTAGAGGCAATAATAAAATTATTATTATTATATTTCCTTGTTCATGATAATTGTCTTTTATTCATGCTATAACTGTATTATCCGGAAATCGTAATACACGTGTGAATACATAGACCACAATATGTCCCTAGTGAGCCTCTAGTTGACTAGCTCGTTGTGATCAACAGATAGTCATGGTTTCCTGGCTATGGACATTGGATGTCGTTGATAACGGGATCACATCATTAGGAGAATGATGTGATGGACAAGACCCAATCCTAAGACTAGCACAAAAGATCGTGTAGTTCGTTTGCTAGAGCTTTGCCAATGTCAAGTATCTCTTGCTTTGACCATGAGATCGTGTAACTCCTGGATACCGTAGGAGTGCTTTGGGTGTATCAAACGTCACAACGTAACTGGGTGACTATAAAGGTGCACTACAGGTATCTCCGAAAGTATCTATTGTTTTATGCGGATCGAGACTGGGATTTGTCACTCCGTGTAAACGGAGAGGTATCTCTGGGCCCACTCGGTAGGACATCATCATATGCGCAATGTGACCAAGGAGTTGATCATGGGATGATGTGTTACGGAACGAGTAAAGTGACTTGCCGGTAACGAGATTGAACAAGGTATTGGATACCGACGATCAAATCTCGGGCAAGTAACATACCGATAGACAAAGGGAATTGAATACGGGATCGATTGAGTCCTTGACATCGTGGTTCATCCGATGAGATCATCGTGGAACATGTGGGAGCCAACATGGGTATCCAGATCCCGCTGTTGGTTATTGACCGGAGAACGTCTCGGTCATGTCTGCATGTCTCCCGAACCCGTAGGGTCTACACACTTAAGGTTCGATGACGCTAGGGTTATAAAGGAAGCTTGTATGTGGTTACCGAATGTTGTTCGGAGTCCCGGATGAGATCCCGGACGTCACGAGGAGTTCCGGAATGGTCCGGAGGTAAAGATTTATATATAGGAAGTCCTGTTTCGGCCATCGGGA
>NW_021259311.1:0-755 GCF_002162155.2 Triticum dicoccoides | reverse complement strand
GGTCATGTCTGCTTGTCTCCCGAACCCGTAGGGTCTACACACTTAAGGTTCAGTTACGCTAGGGTTGTAGGGATATGTATATGCAGTAACCCGAATGTTGTTCGGAGTCCCGGATGAGATCCCGGACGTCACGAGGAGTTCCGGAATGGTCCGGAGGTAAAGATTTATATATGGGAAGTCCTGTTTCGGGCATCGGGACAAGTTTCGGGGTTATCGGTATTGTACCGGGACCACCGGAAGGGTCCCGGGGGTCCACCGGGTGGGTCCACCTGTCCCGGGGGGGCCACATGGGCTGTAGGGGGTGCGCCTTGGCCTAATGGGCCAAGGGCACCAGCCCCACATAGGCCCATGCGCCTAGGGTTTGAAAGGGGAAGAGTCCTAGGAGGGGAAGGCACCTCCTAGGTGCCTTGGGGGGGGGGGGGAAACCCCCCTTGGCCGCCGCACCCCCTAGGAGATTGGATCTCCTAGGGCCGGCCACCCCCCCTTGGCCCTCCTATATATAGTGGGGGAGAGGAGGGACTTCATACCTGAACGCCTTGGCCTTTGGTTGCCTCCTTCTCCCTCCCCAACACCTCCTCCTCCTCCATAGTGCTTAGCGAAGCTCTGCCGGAGTACTGCAGCTCCATCAACACCACGCCGTCGTGCTGCTGCTGGTGCCATCTCCCTCAACCTCTCCTCCCTCCCTTGCTGGATCAAGAAGGAGGAGACGTGGCTGTTCCGTACGTGTGTTGAACGCGGAGGTGCCGTCCGTTCGG
>NW_021259310.1:0-1391 GCF_002162155.2 Triticum dicoccoides | reverse complement strand
TGACATATCCTAACACCAATCAGATCTGAATCTCGGTCAGATATGATGGTTGGGATATATTTTCAAGAGTTATAACAATGGTCTTTATGTGACCGGTAAGGTGATGACATGCCTAGCGCACCGGGCCGGAGGACCCATTGTTATAGTTTTCCTTTTTAGCAAGGTTAATCATTCTTCCATGAGGAAATTGTAAGACTTATTCTATAGGTTGTTTCCGATGGATCCTTTGTATCCAAAGTCCGACCTTTGCTTGAAGACCATGTCAATGCTATCTCGAAGCATGTCTGTGATACTCCGATTTTCAACAAGAACATTTAAAGCAAATGCTAAATTTTCCTTATCAATTATCCAAACACCTTTGTATGGATAGTGTCATGAAATTTCTCTCCCCTTACCTAAAGGGTTTTCTACATGATATCCTGCCACGGATACCATGCTCTGCTTATCCTTGGGAAGGATATATCCCTGAATTATGTGACTAAGACACATTTTTCCTTTCCATCGCCTGATTAATCTGATAATCATATGTCCTTTCCATTGTTTGGTTTAACCTTTCTTGAGGTCTATATGATCTAAGCAGTAATATTCTTCTGCTTATGTAAACACCTTGGTGTACGACCGTGTCAGTAAGACCCTGTTACTATTGTTGATGACATTTCGGTAGCCACTGATGGACGAGAACCTTGCCTATTGGCCCGCCTCGTTCAACGAGCAGGAAAATGGTTCTCTTCGTCCCTCGCCCTTGGTACCGATGTTGTTGCCGACATAACCGGCAGACTATCCTCTAGCATGCCTTGCTTACATGATCGTGCAAGATGTCACTGTCCTTACTACTTTTAATCCACATGGTGGGCCCATAACCCACAGTTCCACAAGATCGAAACCTGACTCTCCTGTACCCCCCTGTACCCAAGGTTGTTCCTCGCGCGTGGCCTCGTATGTAATTCATGAGCCACCTTCAATCTGGTATCAGACAAATACTTATTCTCGTGGCTTCGAACCCCTTTCACGCCACATATCAGACATCGAACGATTGCCTGCCCGCTCGAAACTTCCCAGGATACCTCCTTACTCTGCTCTTGATATTTTCTTAAGTTTCAATTCGAGAGTTACTTCCGCCACCCTCCCCGATGTTATCGACCAGACAGTTAAACCTGCAGAGGTCCATTCTCTCGGAATACCCACCCTTTTTCCTTTCGTAAGTACGATGGAACCCCGAAGAAAGGACGACAAACTTCATCATGATGACCTGAAGGAGAGGACTGAAGACATCAATGTAATGGGTCGACCTCTTCGAGAAGAGCTACTATGATCGAGAAGAATCGTTAGAATTTCGTAACCAGGCCCCTTCCCCCTTATAACCGATCCTAAATCTCGGGACGAGATTTCTT
>NW_021259309.1:0-1062 GCF_002162155.2 Triticum dicoccoides | reverse complement strand
GAGGAGGGGGAGCTCACGGGGGCGACGAGGTCCGGGTGGTGGTGTGGGTGCTCCGGCGACGGTGGTGTGGACGGGGCGGCGTCCGGGTCACCGGCGACGAGGGCGGCGGGGCGATGGCGAGTCGGCCTGGCCACCGGAGTCGGCCGGGCGAGGTCAACGGCGAGCGCCCCCTCTTCCTCCTCCTTCTCCGTGGGGAAAGCGGCGGGGCGGCGGCGTCGGGAGAGGAGAGGGCGGCGTCGCGGCGTCTCACGGCGTCGGGGCGGCGTCACGGCGTCGGGGCGGCGTCGAGGCGGCGGGGCAGCGGCGTCGGGAGAGGAGAGGAGAGGGGAAGGGGATCGAGGGCGAGGGCGAGAAGGGGATCGAGGGTCGGGGAGGAAAAATATGGATGGGGGCACAATACTAATGGCGCACCACCCCCCGGTGCGCCATAAGTATATCCACACTAATGGCGCATCTCACCCTGGTGCGCCATTAGTATTTTTTTTTTATTTCTGCTCGAGCCAACAGGTTATCTCCCACCTGACCTGATCCACACCAAGTCCCCTCTACTAGCTCGACTGGTCAGTAGCCAGTTCTCACACCAGGAGGTCCTGGGTTCGACTCCCAGGCTCCACAAATTTTTTTTTATCATTTAAAAAGTTGTTTGATACTTATTTATGTTTAAATATGTTCAAACTTGTTTAAATAATAACAGTAATATTTTTTTATAAGACAGTAGCATTTAAAAAGCTGTTTGATACTTATTTTTTTATAAGACGGTGCGCGGGGTGCGGGGGGTCGGCGGCGGCGGTTGGGTAGGGGAATCGAGGGTGCGGTGGGTCGGCGGCGGCGGCCGGTGGACTTGGGGGGTGCTCGGCGCCGAGGGGGACCGGATCTGGCGAGGTGGGATAGCGGTCGAGATGGAGGGGGATCGAGGTGGGCTCCACAAATTTTTTTTAGCATTTAAAAAGCTGTTTGATACTTATTTGTGTTTAAATATGTTCAAACTTGTTTAAATAATAACAGTAATATTTTTTTTATAAGACAGTAGCATTTAAAAAGCTGTTTGATACTAATTTTTTT
>NW_021259308.1:0-1175 GCF_002162155.2 Triticum dicoccoides | reverse complement strand
CTGGGTGGCGGTCCAAAAAATCAGGCAAGTCCTGATAGACATCAGGTGCCTCAATCCACCCAGATGTGTGTTTAAGTTGCCACCTTAGATAAACCATTAAAATTATCAACTCACATCTGTCATGGATTTCACTCACCCAATCCACGTCTACTAGCATAGCATGGCATAAATAGCAAACGTAGAAGTAACTCCCAAAGGTTTGATAATAAACAGGTAATAGGTACTACCTCATCTACTTCCCATCCCACAGTTTAATTAGATCCTAATCATGCAATGTGTGAGGATTGATCTAATGCAATAAAACTGGGTTGTAGAAAAGGTATGATCAAAGTGTTACTTGCCTTGGTGATGATCCGCGAGACCTAGGGTTTCGAAGTAACAAGCGGCGCAATCCGGGTGATCTATCGCAGACAAACAACAAGCATACAATAAGTACTCATCTAATGCACAGGTAAAACTCGAACAAGAGAACGAACCAGAAGTTCAACTTAAGAACTCCGGTTGCAAAGAAAGAACGAACCGAACAAAGGAACGGAAAACAAACGGCAAAAGAAAACAACTGGGTTCTAGCAAGTTAAAACCAGGTCAAATTTTACCGGGGCAAAAACTTGTTTAAGTTAATTAGACGGAACGGCGGTTTCGAGACGAAACTCCAGGTGTTTGAATCACCTGATCCCGATAAACGAGCGAGAAGAAAGACTAGAACGAAGATGGGATCTTAGATCACGATCGCGGAATAAATCCGACGAAAAGAAAGAGATGAACGGTTAAACGAACGGACGTCGTTAACCGAGAAAATCGGTGATCACGTTCGTTGAGACGAACGGTCCGGCGAACAGTCCAAAGGCAACTAAATCGGAAAAGAAAATGAATCCGATCTCGGGTTTCGGAGAAGAAAACCGAAACGAAAAACCAATCTAGAAAACGAATCAGAAGAGAAGAAAAGAATCGGAACGATTAGAAGAAAACGATCCGAGGAAAAGAGACGCGGGGCAACCTCCGGCGAGGGGCTCCGGCGGCGTGGCGTAGGGCGGCGGCGGCGTGAGCAAGGTGCGGTGGCGGCGTGAGCACAAGGGCGGCGGCGCGGGTGTGGGGTGACGCGGCGGCGGTGTAGGGCGCGGGGTGGGGTGCGGTGCAGGGCTTGGGGTTTGATTTGATGGGTTTAGAGGGGGGGG
>NW_021259307.1:0-564 GCF_002162155.2 Triticum dicoccoides | reverse complement strand
GGGTGCGTTTACATGTCGGTCATCAATACTAGTAGTTTTGGCCAATTCTGGCCCGTTTCGTGGACAATTACTCACTGTTTTGCGGCCCCGGAATGATTTCCACGATTAACGAACCCCCGGGTGCGCTTACGTGTCGGTTATGAACACTCACAGTTTTGGCCAATTCTAACGCGTTTTGTGGACTTTTAGTCACCGTTTTCTGGGCCTGAAGTGATTTCCATAGTTGTTGAACCCCAAGGCGCACTTACGTGTTAGTCATCAACACCCACAGTTTTGGCTGATTCTTGCCTGTTTCATGGACTATTACTCACTGTTTTGGGGCCCCGGAGTGATTTCCACGGTTAACGAACCGCAGGGTGCATTTACGTGTCGGTCATCAACACTCGCATTTTTGGCCGATTCTGGCCCGTTACTTGGACTATTACTCTGTTTTTGGGTCCAAGCGTGATTTCCATGATTTATGAACCCCGTGGTGCGTTTACGTGTCGGTCAATGACACTCACAATTTTGGCCAATTTCTGGTCCGTTTCGTGTACTATTACTCGCCGTTTTGGCGTCCCAGAG
>NW_021259306.1:0-1874 GCF_002162155.2 Triticum dicoccoides | reverse complement strand
TCCGTCTTCCTACGGAAGAGCCATCCTCGGCACTCACACTTATCTTGAGACTTTTAGTAGTTTCCATTTACTTGTCTATGAACTGTATAGGCAACCAAGTAGTCCTTTACCGCGGACGCGGCTATTCGAATAGATTATGATAACCCTGCAGGGGTGTACTTCTTCATACATGTTTCCACCACTTAGCGTCTGCACACGACATGTGCTCGGCAGACTTCAAGCGAAAGCCGACGTGGGTGTAGACCACGACCTACCTAAACACTTAAGCCTCTAGTCCAGGTTTATCGCCTATCCAGGTTCCATCCGCAGGGAGTCCGACCGAGGTTTCCCATACGGCCCCGAACGATGTGAACAGGGTTCCCGAGATACCTAACGGGTATTCGGTACACCGTGCCACGTACCTACCGCATCACAGCCCACCCCTACGGTCAGCGCTGTCCACGGCCTCCAGTAGGCTACAAACACCAGAAACTACTTGCAACTATTGGACAGAGAGCTAGGGTGAATAAGAAGTCGAGCGGGGTCATATTTCAGGGCCCAATGCATGGTAGTAGCTGTATCTTAAATCACACATACAGATCTCAGTGCTTAAGGTCGGCTTCAATGAAACAACCCACCATGTACTCCTACATGGCCTCTCATCGATACCTTTACCAAATCGTGTTCACCACACCACTCTCATTACCGACATAATCATTTCACTCTAGCCCATCACCTAGATGAACCAGACCTGACACGACTCTAAGCATAGCAGGCATAGCAAGGTAGGAACAACACATACATATGGCTCATACAACTCCTACACATGCTAGTGGGTTTCATCTAGTTACTGTGGCAATGACAGGTCATGCAGAGGAAATGGGTTCAACTACCATAGCACACAGCAGTTTGAAACGCGTTGTCTTAATGCAGTAAAGAGAGCAGGAGCGAGAACATGGGATTGTATCGATATGATCAAATAGTTGGTTGCTTGCCTGATGGTTCGATGCACTGATACGGTTCTTCGTTAGGGTAATCACGGTACTCCTCGGAGGCAGAACCTGTCGCAAAGGACACCGATACACAACCATCACCAAACAATGTGCAACAATATGATGCATGCATGAAACATGGCAATATGAGTGTGTTGGGCTAATGCAACTAAAACCAGAAGGGTTTGAACCAATTTGAATCAAAGATTCAAATTTCAAACTCAAGCATGGCCTTTTAAAGTGCTTTTCCTTGTTCTGCATTAAACATCAAGTTAACTTGTTTAGTCATGCATGAAAATAGTACAGATGGATAGATTGGATTTTTCTGATCATTTTTCATATATAATTTGTCTGATTTGGAGTTACAGAATAAAAGTTATGAATTTTTGAAGTTTAAATAATATTCTGGAATTTCCTGATTTAAATTAATCCAGAAATATATATATTGCGCCAGCATGACGTTAGCATGACGTCAGCGGTCAACTGCGGCTGGCTGGGGTCAAACCTGACATGTGGGGTCCACACGTCAGTGACAGGGGGGTTTAACAGGGTTAATTTAATCCTAATTAGGAGTTAGTGGCGCTGGGGCCCACTGGTCAGTGTCAGGGGGGTTAACTAACAGTGATTAGCGCTAATCTAACCACCTGGCCGACGGGGCCCACGCGTCAGTGACTCTGGGGGGGTCAAACCCCAGGTCAAACAGGTCAAACCCGCCGGCGGTTAGTCGCCGGCGAGGTCCGCGGCGTACAAGTGCCTCGGGTTTCCTCTGTGGTGCTCCAAACGGCGTGCGGCTAGGTGCGTTGGAAAGCCAGCTCGATGGCGCGTCGGGCGGTGGCCGTGGCTGGGCCTGGGGTGGCCGGAGTCGACGGCGGCGAGCTCGGCTGCGGCCGCCGGGGTTCGGTC
>NW_021259305.1:0-5915 GCF_002162155.2 Triticum dicoccoides | reverse complement strand
ATTTCTTGCAATGGGAGAAGTGCTTAGCTTTGGGTTCAATCTTGCGGTGTCCTTTCCCAGTGACAGTAGGGGCAGCAAGGCATGTATTGTATTGTTGCCATCGAGGATAACAAGATGGGGTTTATATCATATTGCATGAGTTTATCCCTCTACATCATGTCATCTTGCATGCTTAAAGCGTTACTTCATTCTTATGAACTTAATACTCTAGATGCATGCTGGATAGCTGTCAATGTGTGGAGTAATAGTGGTAGATGCAGGCAGGAGTCGGTCTACTTGTCTCGGACGTGATACCTATATACATGACCATACCTAGATATTCTCATAACTATGCTTAATTCTACCAATTGCTCAATAGTAATTTGTTCACCCACCGTAATACTTATGCTCTTGAGAGAAGCCACTAGTGAAACCTATGGCCCCTGGGTCTATTTTCCATCATATTAATCTTCCAACACTTAGTTATTTTTATTGTCTTTTATTTTACTTTGCATCTTTATCATAAAAATACCAAAAATATTATCTTATCATATCTATCAGATCTCATTCTCGTAAGTGACCGTGAAGGGATTGACAACCCCTTTATCGTGTTGGTTGCGAGGATTTATTTGTTTGTGAGGTGCGAGGGACTCGTGCGTGGTCTCCTACTGGATTGATACCTTGGTTCTCAAAAACTGAGGGAAATACTTACGCTACTTTACTGCATCACCCTTTCCTCTTCAAGGGAAAACCAACGCAGTGCTCAAGAGGTAGCAAGAAGGATTTCTGGCGCCGTTGCCGGAGAGTCTATGCAAAAGTCAAGATACCAAGTACCCATCACAAACCCTTATCTCCCGCATTACATTATTTGCCATTTGCCTCTCGTTTTCCTTTCCCCCACTTCACCCTTGCCGTTTTATTCGCCCTCTCTTTTCGGTTCGCCTCTTTTTCGCGTGTTTCTTGTTTGCTCATGTGTTGGATTGCTTGCTTGTCACGATGGCTCAAGATAATACTAAATTGTGTGACTTTACCAATACCAACAACAATGATTTCCTTAGCACTCCGATTGCTCCTCTTAGTGATACTGAATCTTGTGAAATCAATATTGCTTTATTGAATCTGGTCATGGAAGATCAATTCGCCGGCCTTCCTAGTGAAGATGTCACTACCCATCTAAATAGCTTCGTTGATTTGTGTGATATGCAAAAGAAGAAAGATGTGGACAATGATATTGTTAAATTGAAGCTATTTCCTTTTTTGCTTAGAGATCGTGCTAAAGCTTGGTTTTCGTCTTTGCCTAAAAATAGCATTGATTCTTGGAATAAGTGTAAAGACGATTTTATCTCTAAGTATTTTCCTCCCGCTAAGATTATCTCTCTTAGAAATGATATTATCAATTTTAAGCAACTTGATCATGAACATGTTGCACAAGCTTGGGAGAGGATGAAATTAATGATACGTAATTGCCCTACACATGGTTTGAATTCGTGGATGATTATACAAAAAATTTATGACGGGTTGAATTTTGCTTCTAGAGATCTTTTAGATTCGACCGCGGGAGGCACTTTTATGGAAACCACTTTAGGAGAAGCTACTGAACTCCAAGATAATATTATGGTTAATTATTCTCAATGGCACACTGAAAGATCCACTAATAAAAAAGTGCATGCGATAGAAGAAATTAATGTTTTGAGTGGAAAGATGGATGAACTTATGAAATTATTTGCTAATAAAAGTGTTTCTTCTGATCCTAATAATATGCCTTTGTCTACTTTGATTGAGAATAATAATGAATCTATGGATGTGAATTTTGTTGGTAGGAATAATTTTGGTAATAACGCGTATAGAGGAAACTTTAATCCTAGGATGTATCATAGTAATTCCTCTAATAATTATGGTAATTCCTACAACAATTCTTATGGAAATTTTAATAAGATTCTTTCTTAATTTTAAACTAGTGTTAAAGAATTTATTAATTCGCAAAAGAATTTCAAAGCTTTGCTTGAAGAAAAGTTGCCTAAGATTGATGAATTGGCTAGGAACGTTGATAGAATTTCTCTTGATCTTGATTCTTTGAAACTTAGATCTATTCCTCCTAAGCATGATATCAATGAGTCTCTCAAAGCCATGAGAATTTCCATTGATGAGTGCAAAGAAAGAACCGCTACGATGCGTGCTAAGAAAGATTGCTTTGTGAAAGTGTGTTTTTCTAATTTTTATGATAATAAAGATGAAGATCTAAAAGTTATTGATGTGTACCCTATTAAATCTTTGTTTTGCAATATGAATCTTGATAATGATGGGACTGAATATGATCCACCTTTACCTAGAAGGCGTTCCAAAAATTCGGAGTTTTTAGATCTTGATGCAAAAATTAGTAAAAGTGGGGTTGAAGAAATTAATGAACCCACTATCTTGGATTTCAAGGAATTTAATTATGATAATTGCTCTTTGATTGATTGTATTTCCTTGTTGCAATCCGTGCTAAATTCTCCACATGCTTATAGTCAAAATAAAGCCTTTACTAAACATATCGTTGATGCTTTGATGCAATCTTATGAAGAAAAACTTGAGTTGGAAGTTTCTATCCCTAGAAAACTTTATGATGAGTGGGAACCCACTATTAAAATTAAAATTAAAATTAAAGATTATGAATGCTATGCTTTGTGTGATTTGGGTGCTAGTGTATCCATGATCCCAAAAACTTTGTGCGATTTGCTAGGTTTCCGTGATTTTGATGATTGCTCTCTAAACTTGCACCTTGCGGACTCCACCATTAAGAAACCTATGGGAAGAATTAATGATGTTCTTATTGTTGCAAATAGGAATTATGTTCCCGTAGATTTTATTGTTCTTGACATAGACTGCAATCCTTCATGTCCTATTATTCTTGGTAGACCTTTCCTTAGAACGATTGGTGCAATTATTGATATGAAGGAAGGGAATATTAGATTCCAATTTCCATTAAGGAAAGGCATGGAACACTTCCCTAGAAATAAAATAAAGTTACCTTATGAATCTATTATGAGAGCCACTTATGGATTGCCTACTAAAGATGGCAATACCTAGATCTATCCTTTCTATTATGCCTAGCTAGGGGCGTTAAACGATAATGCTTGTTGGGAGGCAACCCAATTTTATTTTTAGTTTTTTGCTTTTTGCTTCTGTTTAGGAATAAATATTTGATCTAGCCTCTGGTTAGATGTGTTTTTATGTTTTAATTAGTGTTTTTGCCAAGTTTAACCTATAGGATCTTCTTGGATGATAGTTATTTGATCTTGCTGAAAATTCCAGAAACTTTCTGTTCATGAAAATAATTGTTAAAAATTACCAGAACATGATAAAATATTGATTACAATTACTGCTGATAAATAAACAAATTGTCTAGGTCGTCCTATTTTGGTAGATTTTCTGGAGTTCCATAAGTTTGTGTTAGTTACAGATTACTACAGGCTGTTCTGTTTTTGACAGATTCTGTTTTTCGTGTGTTGTTTGCTTATTTTGATGAATCTATGGCTAGTAAAATAGTTTATAAACCATAGAGAAGTTGGAATACAGTGGGTTTAACACCAGTATAAATAAATAATGAGTTCATTACAGTACCTTGAAGTGGTGTTTTGTTTTTCTTTCGCTAACGGAGCTCACGAGATTTTCTGATGAGTTTTGTGTTGTGAAGTTTTCAAGTTTTGGGTGAAAGATTTGATGGATTATGGAACAAGGAGTGGCAAGAGCCTAAGCTTGGGGATGCCCATGGCACCCCAATATAATCTAAGGACACCTAAAAGCCAAAGCTTGGGGATGCCCCGGAAGGCATCCCCTCTTTCGTCTACTTCCATCGGTAACTTTACTTGGAGCTATATTTTTATTCACCACACGATATGTGTTTTGCTTGGAGCAACTTGTATTATTTGAGTCTTTATTTGTTAGTTTGCCACAATCATCCTTTCTGTACACACCTTTTGAGAGAGCCACATATAATTTGGAATTTATTAAAATACTTTATGCGCTTCACTTATATCTTTTGAGTTATATAGTTTTTGCTCTAGTGCTTCACTTATATCTTTTAGAGCACGGCGGTGATTTTGTTTTATAGAAACTATTATTCTCTCATGCTTCACTTATATTATTTTGAGAGTCTTAAACATCATGGTAATTTGCTTAAGTTGGGAAATCAATCCTAATATGTTAGGTATTCAAAGACTAGTAAAAAACTTTCTTATGAGTGTGCTGAATGCTAAGAGAAGTTTGATGCTTGATGATTGTTTTGAGATATGGAGGTAGTGATATTAAAGTCGTGCTAGTTGAGTAGTTGTGAAATTGAGAAATACTTGTGTTGAAGTTTGCAAGTCCCGTAGCATGCACGTATGGTAAACGTTATGTAACAAATTTGAAACATGAGGTGTTCTTTGAGTGTCCTCCTTATGAGTGGTGGTCGGGGATGAGCGATGGTCTTTTCCTACCAATCTATCCCCCTAGGAGCATGCTCGTAGTGCTTGGTTTTTGATGACTTGTAGATTTTCGCAATAAGTATGTGAGTTCTTTATGACTAATGTTGAGTCCATGGATCATACGCACTCTTACCCTTCCATCAATGCTAGCCTCTTTGGTACCGTGCATTGCCCTTTCTCACATTGAGAGTTGGTGCAAACTTCGCCGGTGCATCCAAACCCCGTGATATGATACACTCTTTCACACATAAACCTCCTTATATCTTCCTCAAAATAGCCACCATACCTACCTATTATGGCATTTCCATAGCCTTTCCGAGATATATTGCCATGCAACTTTCCACCGCTTCGTTTATCATGACACTTTCATCATTGTCATATTGCTTTGCATGATCATGTAGTTGACATCGTATTTGTGGCAAAGCCACCGTTCATAATTTTTCATACATGTCACTCTTGATTCGTTGCTATCCCGGTATACCGCCGGAGGCATTCATATAGAGTCATACTATGTTCTAGTATCGAGTTGTAATCATTGAGTTGTAAATAAATAGAAGTGTGATGATCATCATTCATAGATCATTGTCCCAAAAAAAGAGAAAGGCCAAAAAAAGAGAAGGCCCAAAAAAATAAAAAATAAAATAAAAAGGGACAATGCTACTATCCTTTTTCCACACTTGTGCTTCAAAGTAGCACCATGATCTTCATGATAGAGAGTCTCTTATTTTGTCACTTTCATATACTAGTGGGAATTTTTCATTATAGAACTTGGCTTGTATATTCCAACAATGGGCTTCCTCAAATGCCCTAGGTCTTCTTGAGCAAGCAAGTTGGATGCACACCCACTTAGTTTCTTTTGTTGAGCTTTCATGCATTTATAGCTCTAGTGCATCCGTTGCATGGCAATTCCTACTCCTTGCATTAACATCAATCGATGGGCATCTCCATAGCTCATTGATTAGCCGCGTTTATGTGAGACTTTCTCCTTTTTGTCTTCTCCACATAACCCCCATCATTATATTCTATTCCACCATAGTGCTATATGTTGGAAATATGCCCTAGAGGCAATAATAAAAGTATTATTATTATATTTCCTTGTTCATGATAATTGTCTTTTATTCATGCTATAATTGTATTATCCGGAAATCGTAATACACGTGTGAATACATAGACCACAATATGTCCCTAGTGAGCCTCTAGTTGACTAGCTCGTTGTGATCAACAGATAGTCATGGTTTCCTGGCTATGGACATTGGATGTCGTTGATAACGGGATCACATCATTAGGAGAATGATGTGATGGACAAGACCCAATCCTAAGACTAGCACAAAAGATCGTGTAGTTCATTTGCTAGAGCTTTGCCAATGTCAAGTATCTTTTCCTTAGACCATGAGATTGTGCAACTCCCGGATACCGTAGGAATGCTTTGGGTGTACCAAACGTCACAACGTAACTGGGTGGCTATAAAGGTGCATTACAGGTATCTCC
>NW_021259304.1:0-2821 GCF_002162155.2 Triticum dicoccoides | reverse complement strand
CCGGCGCCACGTGGCGCGACCCGGCTGGCTGAGGCGGGCGGCGGCGGACGCTGTCCGGCCGGGGGCGGACACGTCCGTCGGCGCGGTGGAGGACGATGATCTGTTTTTTTTAAACTAGGGTTTCAGACGGGGGAAGAAGAGATCCGAATGGAGGGGGTATAAATAGGCATAAGTGGAGCTAGGAGAGTCCAAATGAGGTGCGGTTTTCGCCCACACGATCGTGATCGAACGCTCTAGGACATGGAGCAGAGTTTGGTGGATTTTGGGCCAAATTTGGGGGGTGTTGGGCTGCAACACACACGAGGCCTTTCCGGTCCATCGGTTAACCGTTGGAGTATCAAACGAAGTCCAAATGACCCGAAACTTGACAGGCGGTCTACCGGTAGTAAACCAAGGCCGCTTGGCAAGTCTCGGTCCAATCCGGGAATGTTTAAACCCCACACACGAAAGAAGACTAGAAATGACCACCGTAGGAGAACGAAGCGCCGGAATGCAAAACGGACAACGGGGAAAATGCTCGAATGCATGAGATGACCAAGTATGCAAATGCAATGCACGTGATGGCATGATAAGAGATGCACGAAAAAGAAAAACAACACACAAAGACAAAGACCCAAACCCGAGAAATAAATATAACTTAGCGCCGGAGACGGCAAGAGTTGGATACAAATATGGAAAGTATATCTGGGGCGTTACAACACTCCACCACTACGAAAAGATCTCGTCCCGAGATCTAGGACTGAAAGAACTCCGGGTACTCAGAACGGAGGTGATCCTCTCGTTCCCAGGTGGCTTCACGGTCGGAATGGTGAGACCACTTAACTTTGAGAAATTTGATTGACTTGTTGCGAGTCTTGCGTTCAGTCTCTTGAAGAATAGCAACTGGGTGCTCACGATAGGAGAGATCTTCTTGGAGCTCAATGTCCTTGAAGTTGACGGTGCGGTCAGGAGTCTTGAAGCACTTTCGAAGCTGAGAGACATGGAACACATCATGAACATTTGCAAAGTTTGAAGGAAGCTCGAGTTGATCGGCGAGGTCGCCTCTCTTGCTGACAATCTTGAAAGGTCCCACGTATCTAGGGGCAAGCTTCCCTTTGATACCGAAGCGACGAGTACCTTTCATGGGAGAGACGCGGAGGTAAACATGATCTCCGATCTCGAAAGCCAATTCACGGTGCTTACTATCATAGTAGCACTTCTGGCGGGATTGAGCTGCTTTGAGGTTATCACGAATGACTTTGCACATTTCTTCTGCTTCTGTGATTAAGTCATTACCCAGCAGCTGACGTTCACCGGTTTCAGACCAGTTGAGAGGGGTACGGCACTTCCTGCCATACAGAATTTCAAAGGGGGCCTTGCCCGAACTTGCTTGAAAGCTGTTGTTGTATGAGAATTCAGCATAAGGAAGACAATCCTCCCACTTCATGCCGAAGGAGATCACACAAGCCCTGAGCATATCTTCGATAATCTGGTTGACACGCTCGACTTGACCGCTCGTTTGAGGATGGAAAGCTGTGCTGAAGCGGATGTTGGTGCCCATGGCCTTCTGAAAAGAATCCCAAAACTTGGAGGTAAAGATGCTGCCACGGTCTGAAGATATCACTTGAGGAATACCGTGCAGAGAGACAATGCGAGAGGTATAGAGTTCCGCCAATTGAGCTGCAGTGATCGACTCTTTGATAGGCAGAAAATGCGCCACTTTGGTGAGCTTGTCGATGACAATGAAGATAGCATCATTGCCACGCTTGGACTTTGGAAACCCAGTCACGAAGTCCATTTCAATGTGGTCAAACTTCCATTCTGGAATGGCAAGAGGTTGGAGGAGACCAGCTGGCCTTTGGTGTTCTGCCTTCACTCTTCTGCAGACATCACATTCGTTCACGAATTGAGCGATCTCGCGCTTCATTCGAGTCCACCAATAAGCTTGCTTGACGTCCTGATACATCTTCGTACTACCAGGGTGGATGGAGAGGAGAGAGTTGTGAGCCTCGTTCATGATCACCTTACGAAGTTCACCTTTGGGCACAACAATTCGATCCTCGAAGAAGAGAGTGTCCTTGTCATCAAGTCGGTAGCACTTGTACTTGGACTGACTCTTTGCAATACCAATCTTCACCTTCCTCACCATAGCATCAAGAAGTTGGGCTTGGCGAATCTGGTCTTCTAAGGTAGGAGAGACTTGAAGGTTAGCGAGGAAACCTTGAGGAACAACTTGCAGATTAAGTTTGCGGAAAGCTTCACAAAGCTCGGGTTGATAAGGCTTGAGAATCAGACTGTTGCAATATGCTTTTCTGCTCAACGCGTCAGCAATCACATTAGCCTTGCCTGGAGTATACTCGATACTCGGATTGTACTCTTGAATCATTTCGACCCATCGAGTCTGCCTGAGGTTGAGATTAGGCCGAGTGAAGATGTACTTGAGACTCTTGTGATCAGTGAAAATATCCACTTTCCTTCCCAATAGAAGATGTCTCCAAGTCAACAAAGCGTGCACAACTGCCGCCAACTCGAGATCATGAGTGGGGTAGTTCTTCTCATTAGGTTTCAACTGGCGAGAGGTATAAGCAACAACTTTCTTCTCTTGCATCAGTACAGCACCGAGACCTTGGAGAGAGGCATCACAAAAGACCTCGTACGGCTTGGTTTCATCAGGCGGAGTCAGAACTGGAGCAGTGATCAATTTCTCTTTCAAAGTGTTGAAAGCAATATCACACTCCGGAGACCAAATGTACTTGACGTGCTTCTGAAGAAGATTTGAGAGAGGCTTGGCGATCTTAGAAAAGTTTTCAACGAATCTTCTGCAATAGCTTGCGAGACCGAG
>NW_021259303.1:0-1024 GCF_002162155.2 Triticum dicoccoides | reverse complement strand
TACCAACTTGTAACACCCTCGATGCGACTATATCTCCCACGTGTCGAGGCACGACTTAGAGGCATAATCGCATTGAAGGCATATGTCGCAAGTGAGGTAATCTTCACACAACCCATGTAATATAATAAGGAAAAGGATACATAGTTGGCTTACAATCGCCACTTCACACAATTACATGAATAAAGCATTACATCAACCAAATACAATCAGGGCCCGACTACGGAACCAAAATAAAAGAAGAACCCCAAATGCGACAAAGGTCCCCGATCGACCCCAACTGGGCTCCACTACTGATCAACTAAAACGAAACAACACAAAGGGCAAGATCTTCATCGAGCTCCTCCTGAGCTTGGTTGCGTCAACTGCACAAACTCATCGGCACCTGCAAACTGGTTTTTGGAAGCATCTGTGAGCCACGGGGACTCAGCAATCTCACACCCACGAGATCAAGACTATTTAAGCTTATAGGAAGGATGGAGTAATGAGGTGGAGCTGCAGCAAGCGACTAGCATATATGGTGGCTAACATACGCAAATGAGAGCGAGAAGAGAAGGCAAAGCACGGTCGATAAAAGTATGATCAAGAAGTGATCCTATAGCAACCTACGTCAAGCATAACTCCAACACCGTGTTCACTTCCCGGACTCCGCCGGAAAGAGACCATCACGGTTACACACACGGTTGATGTATTTTAATTAAGGTCGACTTCGGGTTTTCTACAACCGGACGTTAACAAATTCCCATCTGCCCATAACCGCGGGCACGGCTTTCGAAAGTTCAAATCCCTGCAAGGTGTCCCAACTTAGCCCATCACAAGCTCTCACGGTCAACGAAGGAATAGACCTCCTCCCGAGACATTCCGATCAGACTCGGTATCCCGGTACAACAAGACATTTCGACAGGGTAAAACTAAACCAGCAACACCACCTGAATGTGCCGACAAATCCCGATAGGAGCTGCACATATCTCTTTCTCAGGGCACACTCAGATGAGACTAGCTACAAGTAAAACCAACCCTCAAGTTT
>NW_021259302.1:0-901 GCF_002162155.2 Triticum dicoccoides | reverse complement strand
GGTGTTCCGGCGCCGTGGAGTAGACCGGCCCCGAAGACGAGCCGGTCGCCCAAGCGGGGATCGGCGATGGTGACGGTGGAAACTGCACCTGGTGCAGGGGCCGACCCGTAGCCCTAGGCGCGGGTGGTGGTACTGTCGATGGCGGCGGCGCCTGGTGGAGCTGCACCGGCGCCTGCGGCGTGGGGGCCGGCGGTGACGCCGGAAGAAGCTGCTGGGTCTGGCCCTGCTCCGAGGCGCCGGTGCCCAGGTTAGGGCTGGGCGGGGCCGGTGGAGGACCCTGCTCCGAGGCCGCTGGAAGGTAGGGCGCGACGGAGGACGGCGCGGCCGGCGCGGTCCAGGTGGGCCACTGCGGCCCCGTGGTGGCGAGAAGTGGCGGGGCTGCCGGCGCGATCTGCGGCGGCCACTGCGCCCAAGGTGGCTGTGCGGCCGCTGGGGCGGGGAGCGCCGGGTAGCCTCCGGTGACGGCCCCCGGTGCCGAGTACCACGGAAGCGCCTGCTGACCCGCGGCCATGGCTGGATGGAGTCCGGTGATGGCCCCCGATGCCGAGTACCACGGAAGCGCCTGCTGACCCGCGGCCATGGCTGGATGGAGTGGTGGGGGCGGCCCGTACGGACCTGCCAGGTAGAGGCGGATCCCTTGAACCGCGGTGACGAGGTCGTTGAGGACGCCCGCCATGGCCTCCGGCGTGAACTGTTGCGGCTGCGGGGGAGGTGATGGCGGCGGCGAGTGTTGGACGGGGGCCTGTGGCTGCCCTTGGCCCGGCGTGGTGCCGGGTGCCGTTAGGACCGGCGCTGAGAGCGACGCAGTGGTGCCCGCCGAGAGCGAGGCCGTGACGCCCGGCGCAGAGGCGGCGGTGGTGGAGGAGTTGGCGGGCAGCGGTGGTGGTGGCGGTGGAATTGG
>NW_021259301.1:0-1344 GCF_002162155.2 Triticum dicoccoides | reverse complement strand
AAAGAACCAACCGCAACCTTAACCTTTTTATGTTCATTGAAATTATGGGAAGCAAATATATTTTTTATGTCGAACTCCCATTCAATATATAAAGCAGGTTTAAAACGGCCATTAAATGGTGGTATAGATACATTAACCTGATCATGTGCATTTGGATGTTTGTGCACCTCTCGTGACGGTTGTGGTATTTGCAAAGGTGGTGGCACGTCTCCCGCGATCGACAAAGCCCATGAATTGACTCTGGATCCTGTCATGATTAGTAGAACAAGAAACAAAACCCAAAAATAATGTTCCTATAACTACTAGGATGTGGTGGTAAAACGCTCACAGTAAAGCAAATATCAATGTCTTACAAGTTCTTACCATGCAGCAGGCGGTGATCGGCAACCAGCGGTGTCAAGTAACTCCGAATATTGAGTAAAGCGATTGCCAGGGAAGCGTACGTATACACGGTGTAAAAATATGTGGAGCTGGGTTGGCTATATATGGTAGCAAAAGATTAGCAATAATCAATTCAAATATGCAATGTTGAATAAATGCTCAACGACGGTACTGTGCTGGTCCTAGGCTAGACCGGACTAGAGACGCGAGCCTAGAACACTAATGAGGTCACGTCGTAGCACAACTAGCATCAATGAAGGATACTAAGTAGCTCTGGACAGCAAGATATAAGTGAAGATCACAACGGCAGTAAAGATAATGAGGTGAAACAACAGCCAAGCAGGATATATCAATAACTTTGTCTCCAACTTTCCTCTGAAAAAGTTTGTGCCGATTTTTTGTTTTTTTTTCTCTCTTTTTTTCCTCACACTTTTTTTTCTTTCTCTCCTTTTTTTTTCTCCCTCTTTCCAAAACAAACTAGATAAGATGCAGATTGGATCAAGTGAAGATGTGAACGATCTCAACTATTATTATGACAATGAATGGTGGGTAGCACGTGGTGGAAATTGATGGATGGGTGGTGGACAGCGGAAGAGATAATGATGCAGCGGTGGCGTGACTAATGTGAACAGAACTCGAAACTCTAAACGAACTAGACACTAAGACCAGCAACTCGACACGACGATGCAACCGATAATTCAACTATGCAAGCAATGAAAAGAAAATTGCAAAGGCTCAGACTGGCTTGGACCAAGGATGAATAGATCTAACTCTTTTTTGTGGCTTTTTCTTGGACAATAGGTAAGAAAATAAATCTAATCTAGGAAAACTGGAATTTCTCACCGAGCAACCTGAAAACTGATACCACTTGATAGAGGCGGGGGTGTCCCGATCTTTCGATGAGATGATAACTATCGATTTGGTGGAGACGACTTTGACGATCCGACTACAAACGTGCACGAC
>NW_021259300.1:0-1049 GCF_002162155.2 Triticum dicoccoides | reverse complement strand
ATAACTACTAGGATGTGGTGGTAAAACGCTCACAGTAAAGCAAATATCAATGTCTTACAAGTTCTTACCATGCAGCAGGCGGTGATCGGCAACCAGCGGTGTCAAGTAACTCCGAATATTGAGTAAAGCGATTGCCAGGGGAGCGTACGTATACACGGTGTAGAAATATGTGGAGCTGGGTTGGCTATATATGGTAGCAAAAGATTAGCAATAATCAATTCAAAGATGCAATGTTGAATAAACGCTCAACGACGGTACTGTGCTGGTCCTAGGCTAGACCGAACTAGAGACGCGAGCCTAGAACAGTAATGAGGTCACGTCGTAGCACAACCAGCATCAATGAAGGATACTAAGTAGCTCTGGACAGCAAGATATAAGTGAAGATCACAACGGCAGTAAAGATAATGATGTGAAAGAACAGCCAAGCTGTTTTACTGAACAGTGCACAAAACAGATTCCAATCCGAATTCAACTACGAGATTGAGTCTAAAAAGATCTGAATTTTGTTTTTTTTCTCTCTTTTTTTCTCGCACTTTTTTTTTCTTTCTCTCCTTTTTTTCTCTGACTTTTTTTTCTCTTTTTTTTATCTCTTTTTTTTCTTTCTTTTTTTTCTCCCTCTTTCCAAAACAAACTAGATAAGATGCAGATTGGATCAAGTGAAGATGTGAACGATCTCAACTATTATTATGACAATGAATGGTGGGTAGCACGTGGTGGAAATTGATGGATGGGTGGTGGACAGCGGAAGAGATAATGATGCAGCGGTGGCGTGACTAATGTGAACAGAACTCGAAACTCTAAACGAACTAGACACTAAGACCAGCAACTCGACACGACGATGCAACCGATAATTCAACTATGCAAGCAATGAAAAGAAAATTGCAAAGGCTCAGACTGGCTTGGACCAAGGATGAATAGATCTAACTCTTTTTTTGTGGCTTTTTCTTGGACAATAGGTAAGAAAATAAATCTAATCTAGGAAAACTGGAAATTCTCACCGAGCAACCTGAAAACTGATACCACTTGATAGAGGCGGGGTGTCCCGATCT
>NW_021259299.1:0-2539 GCF_002162155.2 Triticum dicoccoides | reverse complement strand
GGTCTCCCTAGCGACGCCACGAGGACGCCTCGTGCCCCCTCGCCCCTCTTCCTCCCTCGCTGCTCCCTCTCTCTTCCCCGAACACTCTCCCCCTCCTCTGTTCCCCTCACCGAACGCGCCCGCCGCCGCCGACGAGAACCACCGCGGCCATGGTCTCTCCCTCGTTCCCTTGAGCAGCCCAGAGGCTCCGCCTCGACCCCCTCTTCCCCTCCACCGAGCCACGAGGTCCCGGACGCGCTGCAACGCCGCCACCATCGCCGTTCCCCTCGTCGGCCACCGGAGATCGCCGCCGTCAATTCTCCGTCGCAGAAGCGTCCCCGAGCCCACTGAGCCACCCTGCTGCCTCCCTGTGAGCTTGCCGTCGTTTCCCCTCACCTCTCTCTCTCGCGCACACCCTGTAGCCGCCGCCCCACGAGCACCCGAAGCCGCCGTCCGCCATGGCCGGTGAGCTCCGTGCTCCCGAGCTCCTCTGCCTGCGCTCGTTGCCTCCGGGTGTTCCTGGTGACCCCAGCATGCCGTAGAGCCCATCGGTCGCGCCCGCCGTGCCGTGTAACACCGAAACCGAGCACGCCCGAGCTCCGGCCGCCGCTGCCGAGCTCGAGGCCATCGTCTCTGGCCGCCCTAGCTGCTGCTGCTTGCTGAAACGGGCGCGGGTGGGCTCCAGCTCTCCGTAGCCGCTCTCCTCCGTCCATTTGGACGCCGGAGGAGCGAGCCCGAGCCCTCCGCCGCGCCTGTTGCCACCGGCGACGAACCGCCGGCGTGTTAGGCCCTGTTGACCAGGGGTTTGACCTCCCCTGGGTCATTTACATGTGGGCCCGGGGCCCTGCTAATTTAGTTTAGATGCTAATTAAATTTTAGCTAACCCCCTGACTCACTGACAGGTGGGGCCCAGCCCTGTTAATTAACCCAGTTTAGTTTAATTAAATTCTAACTAAACTAATTTCACTGACATGCGGGACCCACTGTCAGGTTTGACTGGACTGTGCCATGTTGACCTGCTGACGTCATCATGACGTCAGGCTGACGCAGTAATTGTTTTCTGGAGTTTTAAATAAATCAGAAATGATTTATTAAAATCAGAAAATGCCCTAAACTTCAATAAATCATAGAAAATTAACCGTAACTCCAAATTAAATAAATTATATATGAAAAATTATCAGAAAAATCCAAGGAATCCATCTGTACCATTTTCATGCATGTTAGAACAACTTATAGCTGCTGTTTAGCACAAATCAATTAAATGGCATTTGAATAATCACATATGGAGTTTGAATTTGAATCTTGTATTCAAACCAACCCCATTTAACTTGTTGCTAGATGCATTAGCCCAAAACACATTCATTTTGCCATGTCATGATCATGCATCATATTGTGCATTGCATTGATTGTGTTTCTTCTGTGTTTGCCGGTGTTGTTCCCCCTCGGTAGACGTGATACCGATGATGTGATCGTTGACACTGATGAAGACTCAATGTTATCTTCAGAAGTGCCAGGCAAGCAAAACCCCCTTGTTCATTCCGATACAATCCTACTCTCTCGCTCCTGCTCTCTTTTAGTGCATTAGGACAACATCGATTCATCTGTTACTTGCTGCGGTAGCTGAACCCCTTTATCCTTTGCATGACCTGTCATTGCCACAGTAAATAGATGAAACCCACTAGCATGAGTAGGAGTTGTTTGAGCCCTGATGTGCCTACTCATTCATGCTTGTTTGTCATGCCTGCTACTGCTTAGAGTTGAGTCAGGTCTGATTCATCGGGGATGAATCAGAGGCGGGTGAACATGTCCTACTGTGTCTGAGCTAAGTGTGTGAACACGATTTGGTAAAGGTAGCGGTGAGAGGCCATGTAGGAGTACATGGTGGGTTGTCTCATTGAAGCCGTCCTCAGGAACTGAGTTCTGTGTTTGTGATCCATGATTCAGCTACTACCATACATTGGGCCCTGAAATATGACCCCGCTCGACTTCTTATTCACCCTTGTCCTCTGTCCAGGAGTTGCAAGTAGTTTCTGGTGTTTGTAGTATGCTGGAGGCCGTGGACAGCGCTGACCGTAGGGGTGGGCTGTGATGCGGTAGGCACGTGGCCGGGTATACCGGGCGCCCGTTTGGTGTCACGGAACCCTGTTCACATCGTTTGGGGCTGTGAGCGAAACTCCGGCCGGATCTCCTCATGGATGGAACCCGAATAGGCGATAAACCTAGACTAGAGACTTAGGTGTTTAGGTAGGTCGTGGTCTACACCCACGTCGGCTTTCGCTTGAAGTCTGCCGAGCACATGTCGTGTGCAGACGCTAAGTGGTGGAAACATGTATGAAGAAGTACACCCCTGCAGGGTTAACATCATCTATTCGAATAGCCGTGTCCGCGGTAAAGGACTTCTGGGTTGCTTATATCAGTTCATAGACAAGTGAAAGTGGATACTCTAAAATACGCAAGATAAGCGTGAGTGCTATGGATGGCGTTCTCGTAGGGAGACGAGAGCGGATCCATAGTGGTGTATTGATATGGTGAATATGTGGACTCGTGTGCGCCACCTCAA
>NW_021259298.1:0-1582 GCF_002162155.2 Triticum dicoccoides | reverse complement strand
GTAACTGGGTGACTATAAAGGTGCACTACAGGTATCTCCGAAAGTATCTATTGTTTTATGCGGATCGAGACTGGGATTTGTCACTCCGTGTAAACGGAGAGGTATCTCTGGGCCCACTCGGTAGGACATCATCATATGCGCAATGTGACCAAGGAGTTGATCACGGGATGATGTGTTACGGAACGAGTAAAGTGACTTGCCGGTAACGAGATTGAACAAGGTATTGGATACCGACGATCGAATCTCGGGCAAGTAACATACCGATAGACAAAGGGAATTGAATACGGGATTGATTAAGTCCTTGACATCGTGGTTCATCCGATGAGATCATCGTGGAACATGTGGGAGCCATCATGGGTATCCAGATCCCGCTGTTGGTTATTGGCCGGAGAACGTCTCGGTCATGTCTACATGTCTCCCGAACCCGTAGGGTCTACACACTTAAGGTTCGATGACGCTAGGGTTATAAAGGAAGTTTGTATGTGGTTACCGAATGATGTTCGGAGTCCCGGATGAGATCCCGGACGTCACAAGGAGTTCCGGAATGGTCCGGAGGTAAAGATTTATATATGGGAAGTCCTATTTTGGCCATCGGAAAATGTTCGGGATTTTTCGGTATTGTACCGGGAAGGTTCTAGAAGGTTCTGGAGTGGGGCCCACCTGCATGGGGGGACCCACATGGACGTGGGTAGTGGGGGCAAGGCCCCACACCCCTGGTCAAGGCGCACCAAGATCCCCCCTTAGAAGGAATAAGATCATATCCCGAAGGGATAAGATCAAGATCCCTAAAAAGGGGGGATAACAATCGGTGGGGAAGGAAATAATGAGATTTCTTTCCTCCCACCTTGGCCAACGCCCCAATGGACTTGGAGGGCAAGAAACCAGCCCCTCCACCCCTATATATAGTGGGGAGGCGCATGGGAGCTATAGACGAAGTTCTGGCACAGCCCTACCTCTCTCCCTACTCCTCCTCTGCCATGGTGCTTGGCGAAGCCCTGCTGGATTGCCACGCTCCTCCACCACCACCACGCTGTTGTGCTGCTGTTGGATGGAGTCTTCCTCAACCTCTCCCTCTCTCCTTGCTGGATCAAGGCGTGGGAGACGTCACCGGGCTGTACGTGTGTTGAACGCGGAGGTGCCGTCCGCTCGGCACTAGGATCATCGGTGATTTGAATCACGACGAGTACGACTCCATCAACCCCGTTCACTTGAACGCTTCCGCTTAGCGATCTACAAGGGTATGTAGATGCACTCTCTTTCTACTCGTTGCTGGTCTCTCCATAGATAGATCTTGGTGACACGTAGGAAAATTTTGAATTTCTGCTACGTTCCCCAACAGTGGCATCATGAGCTAGGTCTATTGCGTAGATTCTTTGCACGAGTAGAACACAAAGTAGTTGTGGGCGTTGATGTTGTTCAATATGCTTACCGTTACTAGTCCAATCTTGTTTCGACGGTATTGTGGGATGAAGCGGCCCGGACCGACCTTACACGTACTCTTACGTGAGACAGGTTCCACCGATTGACATGCACTTGGTGCATAAGGTGGCTAGCGGGTGCCAGTCTCTCCCACTTTAGTCGG